>NW_027315746.1:35537114-35539614 GCF_026437365.1 Eucyclogobius newberryi | reverse complement strand
ATAATACACTACACTACTATAATACTACACTACTATAATACTACACTGCTATAATACTACACTACTATAATACTACACTACTATAATACTACACTGCTATAATACTACACTACTATAATACTACACTACTATAATACTACACTACTATAATACTACACTACACTACTATAATACTACACTGCTATAATACTACACTGCTATAATACTACACTACTATAATAATACACTGCTATAATACTACACTACTATAACACTACACTACTATAATACTACACTACTATAATACTACACTGCTATAATACTACACTACTATAATACTACACTACTATAATAATACACTGCTATAATACTACACTACTATAACACTACACTACTATAATACTACACTACTATAATACTACACTGCTATAATACTACACTACTATAATACTACACTGCTATAATACTACACTGCTATAATACTACACTACACTACTATAATACTACACTACTATAATACTACACTACTATAATGCTACACTACTATAATACTACACTACTATAATACTACACTACACTACTATAATACTACACTACTATAATACTACACTACTATAATACTACACTGCTATAATACTACACTACTATAATACTACACTACTATAATACTACACTGCTATAATACTACACTACTATAATAATACACTACTATAATACTACACTACTATAATACTACACTACACTGCTATAATACTACACTGCTATAATACTACACTACTATAATACTACACTGCTATAATACTACACTACTATAATACTACACTACACTGCTATAATACTACACTACTATAATACTACACTACTATAATACTACACTACTATAATACTACACTACTATAATACTACACTACACTGCTATAATACTACACTGCTATAATACTACACTACTATAATACTACACTGCTATAATACTACACTACTATACACTGCTATAATACTACACTACTATAATACTACACTACTATAATACTACACTACACTACTATAATACTACACTACTATAATACTACACTACACTACTATAATACTACACTACTATAATACTACACTACTATAATACTACACTGCTATAATACTACACTACTATAATACTACACTACTATAATACTACACTGCTATAATACTACACTACTATAATACTACACTACTATAATACTACACTACTATAATACTACACTGCTATAATACTACACTGCTATAATACTACACTACTATAATACTACACTGCTATAATACTACACTGCTATAATACTACACTACTATAATACTACACTACACTACTATAATACTACACTGCTATAATACTACACTACTATAATACTACACTACTATCATACTAAACTACTATAATACTACACTACTATAACACTACACTGCTATAATACTACACTACTATAATACTACACTACTATAATACTACACTACTATAATACTACACTACTATAATACTACACTACTATAATACTACACTACACTACTATAATACTACACTACTATAATACTACACTACTATAATACTACACTACACTACTATAATACTACACTACTATCATACTACACTGCTATAATACTACACTACTATAATACTACACTACTATAATACTACACTACACTACTATAATACTACACTACTATCATACTACACTACTATAATACTACACTACTATAATACTACACTACTATAATACTACACTACACTACTATAATACTACACTACTATAATACTACACTACTATAATACTACACTACACTACTATATTACTACACTACTATAATACTACACTACTATAACACTACACTACTATAATACTACACTACTATAATACTACACTACACTACTATAATACTACACTACTATAACACTACACTACTATAATACTACACTACTATAATACTACACTACACTACTATAATACTACACTACTATAATACTACACTACACTACTATAATACTACACTACTATCATACTACACTACTATAATACTACACTACTATAATACTACACTACTATAATACTACACTGCTATAATACTACACTACTATTATACTACACTACACTACTATAATACTACACTACTATAATACTACACTACTATAAGACTACACTACTATCATACTACACTACTATAATACTACACTGCTATAACACTACACTACTATAATACTACACTGCTATAATACTACACTACTATAATACTACACTACTATAATACTACACTGCTATAATACTACACTACTATAATACTACACTACTATAATACTACACTACTATAATACTACACTGCTATAATACTACACTACTATAATACTACACTACTATAATACTACACTGCTATAATACTACACTACTATAATACTACACTACTATAATACTACACTACTATAATACTACACTACACTGCTATAATACTACACTGCTATAATACTACACTACTATAATACTACACTACACTGCTATAA
>NW_027315746.1:35307114-35527114 GCF_026437365.1 Eucyclogobius newberryi | reverse complement strand
ACAGAATTCACAAACACATGAACTTGTCCTGGTGAATCGGTGCAAAATAAAACAATGAACAATGAGAAAACAACATATATAAACTCGAAAATAAAAACTACTTAAATCTACTATAGGATGAAAATAAAAATAGACCCACTGTGTGACACAAATTTACATTTGAATTTACAGATGTAGAGCAGGAAGTGAACAGTGAGTGATTAAACGATGTTTAAAGTGACAGTGCTTAAGAAGTGTTCATGAGTCCAACAGCAGAGGAAAGAAACTGTTCTAGTGGAGGAGGTTCTGGTCCTGAGGGGAGTGGCCTCCTGCCTGAAGGGAGTGGCCTCCTGCCTGAGGGGAGTGGCCTCCGTCCCAGAGTCCTGGAGACGTACAGGTCCTGCAGAGATGGAAGTCTGCAGCAGATCACCTTCTCAGCAGAGGGCGCTGTAGTCTCAATGATGGCCGTGTAGAACTGCACCATCATCAGCTTGTCTTTCCTCAGCTGCTGCAGGAAGTACATCCTCTGCTGGACCTTCTTGATGAGGAGCTGATGGTGGCTCCTCCCACTTGAGGTCCTGGTGATGGTGGTGCAGAGGAAGTGGAGGGAGTCCACAGTGGAGATGGGGGAGTCTGTGATGGTGAGGGGGGGGCTGGGGGGCTGTGACTTTCCTGAAGTCCACGATCATCTCCTCTGACTTCTGGACGTTGAACTCCAGGTTGTTACTGCTGCACCAGCCGCTCCACCTCCTGTAACAGACTCATCCCCGTCTGAGATGAGCCCCATGAGGGTGGTGTCGTCATGGTGATGAGGGTGGTGTCGTCATGGTGATGAGGGAGGTGTGATCATGGTGATGAGGGAGGTGTCGTCATGGTGATGAGGGAGGTGTGGTCATGGTGATGAGGGAGGTGTCGTCATGGTGATGAGGGTGGTGTGGTCATGGTGATGAGGGAGGTGTCGTCATGGTGATGAGGGTGGTGTTGTCATGGTGATGAGGGAGGTGTCGTCATGGTGATGAGGGTGGTGTCGTCATGGTGATGAGGGTGGTGTCGTCATGGTGATGAGGGTGGTGTCGTCATGGCGATGAGGGTGGTGTCGTCATGGCGATGAGGGTGGTGTCGTCATGGCGATGAGGGTGGTGTCGTCATGGCGATGAGGGTGGTGTCGTCATGGTGATGAGGGTGGTGTCGTCATGGTGATGAGGGTGGTGTCGTCATGGTGATGAGGGTGGTGTCGTCATGGCGATGAGGGTGGTGTCGTCATGGTGATGAGGGTGGTGTCGTCATGGCTGTGTCGTCATGGTGATGAGGGTGGTGTCGTCATGGCGATGAGGGTGGTGTCGTCATGGTGATGAGGGTGGTGTCGTCATGGCTGTGTTGTCATGGTGATGAGGGTGGTGTCGTCATGGCGATGAGGGCGGTGTCGTCATGGCGATGAAGGTGGTGTCGTCATGGTGATGAGGGTGGTGTCGTCATGGCTGTGTCGTCATGGTGATGAGGGTGGTGTCGTCATGGTGATGAGGGTGGTGTCGTCATGGCGATGAGGGTGGTGTCGTCATGGTGATGAGGGTGGTGTCGTCATGGCTGTGTCGTCATGGTGATGAGGGTGGTGTCGTCCGCAAACTTGATCAGTTTAACTGAGTTGTGGCTGGAGGTGCAGCAGTTTGTCACAGGGAGAAGAGCAGGGGAGAAAGTACACAGCCCTGTGGAGCTCCTGCGCTGTCTGAGACATTCTTCCCCAGCTGCACGCACTGCCTCTGATCCATCAGGAAGTCAGTGCTCCCCCTGCAGGTGAAGTCAGTGCTCCCCCTGCAGGTGAAGTCAGAGCTCCCCCTGCAGGTGGAGTCAGCGCTCCCCCTGCACTGCAGGTGGAGTCAGCGCTCCCCCTGCAGGGGGAGTTAGTGCTCCCCCTGCAGGTGGAGTCACGTTGAGCTGGGAGAGCTTGTCCTGGAGCAGAGCAGGAGGTGGTGTTGATGCAGAGCTGAAATCCACAAACAGGATCCTGGCATATGTTCCCGGGGAGTCCAGATGCTGCAAGGTAGGTGGAGTGCGAGGTGGACGGCGTCGTCCACAGACCTGTTGGCTCTGTAGGTGAACTGCAGGAGGTCCAGCAGGAGGTCCAGCAGGAAGTCCAGCAGGAGGTCCAGCAGGAGGTCCAGCAGGAGGTCCAGCAGGGAGGAGGTGAAGGACTTGAGGTGGGGAAGGACCAGGCGCTCAAATGACTTCATGACTCCAGACGTCAGTGCCACAGGTCTGTAGTCATTAAGTCCAGTGATCCGGGGCTTCTTGGGGACAGGGACAATGATGGACGACTTGAAGCTGGGACATGGCATGACTCCAGGAGGTGTTAAAAATGCCAGTGAAGACAGGGGCCAGCTCGCCTGCACAGTGTCTTAAGGTAGCAGGGTAGACACCATATTGTCCACAATTTTTTGGGGGGTTGGATATTCGAAATATTCATTTCCAGTTGTCTGCAGCATGGGGGGCTCTGGGCTTGTAGTTGGTGAGAAGCCGGATACACAACGAAGCTTGAGCCAATGAACTGAATGATTTCTTTCTAAGATTTGAGACCCATGATTACTTAGAGCGTGGAAGGGAGATCGTAGACTCTTATCATGTCTGATCAGTATGAACATTTCCCCACAGCAGGTCCAGACAGTTTGGAGCAAGTTTAACACACAGCCAGACGGACTATCAGCTAATTAGAAACTGAGAATTGCTCAACAACCATATTGTATCACAGCTAAGGAAAGATCAGTAATTGTGCCCATACCAAAAGTTTCATGCCCCGCGACAAACAATGACTCTCAAACTGTGGCACAAACCTCTATTATAATGACATTCTTGAAAGACTTGTTGTTAATATGCTTAAGTCGGAGGTTGCTGACAGCCCTGACCTAACAGTTTGCATATAGACTGGGCCAGGGAAGATGCAGTCATCACCTGCAGCTTCCACAAGCGTAAGCCAGAGTCCCTTTTGCCGACTTCAGCTCTGCGCTTAATACAGTTCAGCCATATCATATCTGATCATTCAAAAGTTAATACATCTAAATTTCAGTCCTTTTATTTTGAAATTGTTTGACTCATTCTTAACTAAAAGTGGACAACAGGTCTGATAAGTGGCTCTCCCGCAGGGGTGAGTCAGCTCTTTTATATACACTGTATAGGAACCAGTATAGAAGTTCACACCCCAGGAATCTTCTGACTAAATTCTCTGATACTTCCATAACTCTCACTCTGCCAGACGCTAAAACGACTCCACAAGAGGTAGACATTTTTAAATCTTGCACTGAACGTGAACAAAGGAACTGATCAGTGACCCCAGAGAGGTCACATGACCCTGAAATGATCAATAACAATGTGATAGAGCCAGTATCGTCATGGAAATGCCTCGGCAGGGTAGAGTGCACATGTGGACTATGTAGTAGACTGGCACAAAGACTTGACTTTCTCTGAAGGCTGAGTTGATTTGGCGTGTGGCATATTTTACAATGCAGTCTTGTATATACTGCTGCCCTCTGGGGGGCGCTACAGGGACAACAGATGAACCAACAATCAGTTTAAACAGTCATTCTTACGTTAATATCCCTCCTCAATAAACATACGACTCCGGCCTGGTCCCTGCACTTCCCTCGTAGGGTAGAGCAGGGGCCAGCAGCTGTGGATCCTATGCCCACCCATGCCCGCCCATGCCCGCCCATGCCCGCCCCCGTCCTGTCCCTTCAGCCGGACGTTACTCTCATGATGAGCGCCACCTGCTGGCCTTGCACAGGTCACTTTACTCTTTGCGTTTGTACTCGTCTGATTGTTGATTATACTGATGTTTCTTTGATGTTCATCATATCTTCTTTTAATTATACTTTTGTTTGTCGGTGTAATCCCTCATTCGTCCAGGCGTGTTCCATAGTAGAAAAAGCTTCAGTTGTTTCATCTGGACTCAGTTAGAAAAAATAGACGTTTCGACTCTCATCCAAGAGTCATTGTCAATAAAAGAATTTAGATCGAGAACTCCGATATTTATACTGTTCTGTGGTAAGACCCGCCCATTGGGAGGAGCCTTCCTGAAGTAGAAAGAGTTGTTTGTTTCAACAGAAACTCCCCCCTTGTATCTACCGAGCCTATTCAGAATTTTAATGGGCTATTAGAATCCTCTTTGTCTTTGTGAGACCCTGGCTCAACCACCCTGAGGACCTGATTAGCATCTAAATGTCCTGGTCCTGGTCCTCTACCTTTCCAGGGGTTCAGTATACCATTATAGATACCAGGGAGATTAAACCTTAGCCCTCCATTTCTGTTTAAAGAAGGTCTTTCTTTTTTAACAAAAATAGCTTCCTTGACTCCTCTTTCAAACCATCTTTTCTCCTGCTTAAAACCTTCACCTCACCGTCTTCAAACGAGTGATTAGAGGCTTCAAGATGGAGACGCACGCGCTCTGAGGTCCTGAACTTGTATTTCTTCTGTGCTGATAAAGCCTCTTGTGTAGAGGCTGTTTCGTCTCACCTTTGTAACGTTCTTTACAGCTTTCTTCACTGCATTGGATCGAATAAACTACATTGCTCTGTTTTTGAGTCGGCAACTTGTCCTTAGGGTGAACCAGTTTTTGTCTTAAAGTGTTTCCTGGTTTGTTCCAGTGAAACATCTCCAACTGGACCCAGATGACCTCATGGTTTCATATGATGTTGTGTCCCTGTTCACCTGCATCCCGACCTCTGATGCAGTAGCAGCGGTGAGGACCAGACTGCAGGAAGACACCACCTACAGGAAAGGACCAAACTGACACCTGAACACATATGCAAACTGTTGGACATCTGTCTGAACACCACTTACTTTCAATTCCGGGGACAATTTTACAGATTCATGGCTGTGCCATGGGCTCCCCCGTCTCTCCCATAGTGGTCAACCTGTACATGGAGCACTTTGAGAAGAAGGCACTGGCCTCATTCTCAGGCATAGCCCCAAAACTGTGGCTTCGCTATGTCGATGATACTTTTGTAACAATCAAGAAACAAGAGCTGGAAACCTTCTCTGATCACATCAATGCTGTGGACCCACATATCAGGTTTACAAGAGAAGACGCTAAGGAGAATCGCTTGGCCTTTCTTGATTGTTCCACGATCAGAGGAGAGGACGGAAAACTCCAAATAGAAGTATATAGGAAACCTACACACACGGACCAGTATCTGCTCTTTGGTTCCAACCACCCACTACAGCACAAGCTGTGATCAGAACCTTACAACACAGAGCTCAAGGTGTGCCCATCAGCTCAGAGGGCAAGAAGAAAGAGGACAAACATGTCCGAAATGCCCTCTCAGCCTGTGGTTACCCCGCTTGGGCCCTCAACAGAGTGAAGAGAACCAAGAAGCAGGACAAAAGGGAAACTGAACAGAGAAGGAAGGGTGTTTCTATCCCTTATGTCTCTGGCCTGTCGGAAAAACTGCAGAGAATTTTTAGACAACACAAAGTCCCTGTTTATTTTAAACCAGGAAACACTTTAAGACAAAAACTGGTTCACCCAAAGGACAAGTTGCCGACTCAAAAACATTGCAATGTAGTTTATTCGATCCAATGCAGTGAAGAAAGTTGTAAAGAACGTTACATAGGTGAGACGAAACAGCCTCTACACAAGAGGCTCTATCAGCACAGAAGAAATACAAGTTCAGGACTTCAGAGCGCCGCGCATCTCCATCTTGAAGCCTCTAATCACTCGTTTGAAGACGGTGAGGTGAAGGTTTTAAGCAGGGAGAAAAGATGGTTTGAAAGAGGAGTCAAGGAAGCTATTTTTGTTAAAAAAGAAAAACCTTCTTTAAACAGAAATGGAGGGCTACGGTTCAATCCACCTGGTATCTATAATGGTATACTGAACCCCTGGAAAGGTAGAGGACCAGGACAAGGACATTTAGATGCTAATCAGGTACTCAGGGTGGTTGAGCCAGGGTCTCACAAAGACAAAGAGGATTCTAATAGCCCATTAAAATTCTGAAAAGGCTCGGTAGATACAAGGGGGGAGTTTCTGTTGAAACAAACAACTCTTTCTACTTCAGGAAGGCTCCGCCCAATGGGCGGGTCTTACCACAGAACAGTATTAATATCGGAGTTCTCGATCTAAATTCTTTTATTGACAATGACTCTTGGATGAGAGTCGAAACGTCTATTTTTTCAAACTGAGTCCAGATGAAACAACTGAAGCTTTTTCTACTATATACTTTTGTTTGTTTTAATTACAAAGTTCAAATAGGTTGTGTTTTTACCTTGAGTGACGACCGTGTGTCACTCATCAGCTGATCTTTCCGGAAATGGCCACGCCCCCTGTTGCCCATTGGTCTCTGGAGAAGTGTGTCCCAGATGTGTGGGAGCATGAGAGCTCCTTCGTCTCTGTTCATTGTTGCTGTGCCTCGTTTCCTGATCTCTGCTTCCTGTATCCAGCGTTTGTCCCGGTCCAGGACACGAGTCTCTCAGTTGCCGTGGACAGATGTGGAGGATTTGCTCTCTCTTTAGTTCGTCTTGTAGTAGTTTGTTTTTCACGTTCCTTCTGATGTTCCGTTTTCCTTGTACTGAAACTCCGCCCCGTTTCTCTGACGCACGACGTAGGTTTGACTTGGTATTTTATATGTTGCGTTTTTGATCAGGTTGAACTTTGCCCTCGGTGATGACGCCTGTGTTTGAATAATGTTCTGACCACGCGACGTTTGTGTGGGACGTTTGGAAGTCCAAAGAGGAACAGTATTGATCTGTGTGTGTGTGTGTGTGTCTGTGTGTGTGTGTGTGTGCCTTTTTCTTTTCTTCTGTTGTTCTTTTCCTCTAGGAACTACTTTTTGTGTCACACGTCTCTGTTTCCATAACTACCGTTGTGCTCTCTCTGTTGGTGTTAGAGTTATTGTCCTTTTGGAGCGTGTCTATGGCTTTTCCCTCTTCTTTTGGGATGTTGTATTCCTGTTACTGTGTTGTGTAACTCTCCTGTAACTGTGTTGTGTAACTCTCCTGTAACTGTGTTGTGTAACTCTCCTGTAACTGTGTTGTGTAACTCTCCTGTTACTGTGTTGTGTAACTCTCCTGTAACTGTGTTGTGTAACTCTCCTGTTACTGTGTTGTGTAACTCTCCTGTAACTGTGTTGTGTAACTCTCCTGTTACTGTGTTGTGTAACTCTCCTGTTACTGTGTTGTGTAACTCTCCTGTAACTGTGTTGTGTAACTCTCCTGTTACTGTGTTGTGTAACTCTCCTGTAACTGTGTTGTGTAACTCTCCTGTTACTGTGTTGTGTAACTCTCCTGTTACTGTGTTGTGTAACTCTCCTGTAACTGTGTTGTGTAACTCTCCTGTAACTGTGTTGTGTAACTCTCCTGTAACTGTGTTGTGTAACTCTCCTGTAACTGTGTTGTGTAACTCTCCTGTAACTGTGTTGTGTAACTCTCCTGTTGTAACTGTGTTGTGTAACTCTCCTGTAACTATGTTGTGTAACTCTCCTGTTACTGTGTTGTGTAACTCTCCTGTTACTGTGTTGTGTAACTCTCCTGTAACTGTGTTGTGTAACTCTCCTGTTACTGTGTTGTGTAACTCTCCTGTAACTGTGTTGTGTAACTCTCCTGTAACTGTGTTGTGTAACCCTCCTGTTACTGTGTTGTGTAACTCTCCTGTTACTGTGTTGTGTAACTCTCCTGTTACTGTGTTGTGTAACTCTCCTGTTACTGTGTTGTGTAACTCTCCTGTAACTGTGTTGTGTAACTCTCCTGTTACTGTGTTGTGTAACTCTCCTGTAACTGTGTTGTGTAACTCTCCTGTAACTGTGTTGTGTAACTCTCCTGTAACTGTGTTGTGTAACTCTCCTGTAACTGTGTTGTGTAACTCTCCTGTAACTGTGTTGTGTAACTCTCCTGTAACTGTGTTGTGTAACTCTCCTGTAACTGTGTTGTGTAACTCTCCTGTAACTGTGTTGTGTAACTCTCCTGTAACTGTGTTGTGTAACTCTCCTGTTACTGTGTTGTGTAACTCTCCTGTAACTGTGTTGTGTAACTCTCCTGTAACTGTGTTGTGTAACTCTCCTGTAACTGTGTTGTGTAACTCTCCTGTAACTGTGTTGTGTAACTCTCCTGTAACTGTGTTGTGTAACTCTCCTGTAACTGTGTTGTGTAACTCTCCTGTAACTGTGTTGTGTAACCCTCCTGTTACTGTGTTGTGTAACTCTCCTGTTACTGTGTTGTGTAACTCTCCTGTAACTGTGTTGTGTAACTCTCCTGTAACTGTGTTGTGTAACTCTCCTGTTACTGTGTTGTGTAACTCTCCTGTAACTGTGTTGTGTAACTCTCCTGTTACTGTGTTGTGTAACTCTCCTGTAACTGTGTTGTGTAACTCTCCTGTAACTGTGTTGTGTAACTCTCCTGTTACTGTGTTGTGTAACTCTCCTGTAACTGTGTTGTGTAACTCTCCTGTTACTGTGTTGTGTAACTCTCCTGTAACTGTGTTGTGTAACTCTCATGTAACTGTGTTGTGTAACTCTCCTGTAACTGTGTTGTGTAACTCTCCTGTAACTGTGTTGTGTAAATCTCCTGTAACTGTGTTGTGTAACTCTCCTGTAACTGTGTTGTGTAACTCTCCTGTAACTGTGTTGTGTAACTCTCCTGTTACTGTGTTGTGTAACTCTCCTGTAACTGTGTTGTGTAACTCTCCTGTAACTGTGTTGTGTAACTCTCCTGTTACTGTGTTGTGTAACTCTCCTGTTACTGTGTTGTGTAACCCTCCTGTTACTGTGTTGTGTAACTCTCCTGTAACTGTGTTGTGTAACTCTCCTGTAACTATGTTGTGTAACCCTCCTGTAACTGTGTTGTGTAACTCTCCTGTAACTGTGTTGTGTAACTCTCCTGTAACTGTGTTGTGTAACTCTCCTGTAACTGTGTTGTGTAACTCTCCTGTAACTGTGTTGTGTAACTCTCCTGTAACTGTGTTGTGTAACTCTCCTGTTACTGTGTTGTGTAACTCTCCTGTAACTGTGTTGTGTAACTCTCCTGTTACTGTGTTGTGTAACTCTCCTGTAACTGTGTTGTGTAACTCTCCTGTAACAATGAACTGAGACGAAGGAGCTTTCATGCTCCCGCACGTCTGGGACACGCAGATGATGGCCAAAGGGCGTGGCCAGGGGGCGTGGCCAGGGGGCGTGACACGTTGGTTCTGAGGTGACAGATGCTCAACACGTCAAGGTCTTTATAAACTAAACCAAACAAAATCATATATTTATCTTTATTTCATATTTGTGTTATTCCTATTGTATCGATTTTAATTATGATTTATTATTTTGTAATTTACAATGACTTCACACCTAAGCACAACGTCCCCAAGACAAGTTTAAAGTTTAACTAAACTTAAAACTTCAATTGTCTTTGTAGGTTTGGACAAGAATGAGACTGAAAATATGTCTGACCTGCCCAGGACTGTCCCTTTCATCACATGGAGGACCAGGACTGTCCCTTTCATCACATGGAGGACCAGGACTGTCCCTTTCATCACATGGAGGACCAGGACTGTCCCTTTCATCACATGGAGGACCAGGACTGTCCCTTTCATCACATGGAGGACCAGGACTGTCCCTTTCATCACATGGAGGACAAAATGGACCCTCTGCATATCAAGAGGTTTTTAAGTAAAGGAAAATCCACAGATGGTGTGTATTAGTCAGATCTGTGGAGAGGCAAGTCTGCTCACAATAAAAAAGCATGTTTTTGTTTTTGAAAATTGGAGGAACATTTCTCCACAGAAAAACAACCACAGCAGCAGAAATCTCCTCAGTTTGTCTTAAATGATCACTTTTCTGCTCTAAACCCTCTGATGTCCTCTCACTTGCTGGTGGACCTGATGTCCTCTCACGTGCTGGTGGACCTGATGTCCTCTCACTTGCTGGTGGACCTGATGTCCTCTCACGTGCTGGTGGACCTGATGTCCTCTCACGTGCTGGTGGACCTGATGTCCTCTCACGTGCTGGTGGACCTGATGTCCTCTCACGTGCTGGTGGACCTGATGTCCTCTCACGTGCTGGTGGACCTGATGTCCTCTCACGTGCTGGTGGACCTGATGTCCTCTCACGGGCTCGTGGACCTGATGTCCTCTCACGTGCTGGTGGACCTGATGTCCTCTCACAGGCTCGTGGACATGATGTCCTCTCACGGGCTCGTGGACATGATGTCCTCTCACGTGCTGGTGGACCTGATGTCCTCTCACGTGCTGGTGGACCTGATGTCCTCTCACGTGCTGGTGGACCTGATGTCCTCTCACGGGCTCGTGGACCTGATGTCCTCTCACGTGCTGGTGGACCTGATGTCCTCTCACAGGCTCGTGGACATGATGTCCTCTCACGTGCTCGTGGACATGATGTCCTCTCACGGGCTCCTGGACATGATGTCCTCTCACGTGCTGGTGGACATGATGTCCTCTCACAAGCTCGTGGACATGATGTCCTCTCACAGACTCGTGGACCTGATGTCCTCTCACGTGCTGGTGGACCTGATGTCCTCTCACGTGCTGGTGGACATGATGTCCTCTCACAGACTCGTGGACCTGATGTCCTCTCACGTGCTGGTGGACCTGATGTCCTCTCACGTGCTGGTGGACCTGATGTCCTCTCACGGGCTCGTGGACCTGATGTCCTCTCACGTGCTGGTGGACCTGATGTCCTCTCACGTGCTGGTGGACCTGATGTCCTCTCACGGGCTGGTGGACCTGATGTCCTCTCACTTGCTGGTGGACCTGATGTCCTCTCACGTGCTGGTGGACCTGATGTCCTCTCACGTGCTGGTGGACCTGATGTCCTCTCACGTGCTGGTGGACCTGATGTCCTCTCACGTGCTGGTGGACCTGATGTCCTCTCACGTGCTGGTGGACCTGATGTCCTCTCACGTGCTGGTGGACCTGATGTCCTCTCACGGGCTCGTGGACCTGATGTCCTCTCACGTGCTGGTGGACCTGATGTCCTCTCACAGGCTCGTGGACATGATGTCCTCTCACGGGCTCGTGGACATGATGTCCTCTCACGTGCTGGTGGACCTGATGTCCTCTCACGTGCTGGTGGACCTGATGTCCTCTCACAGGCTCGTGGACATGATGTCCTCTCACGGGCTCCTGGACATGATGTCCTCTCACGGGCTCGTGGACATGATGTCCTCTCACGTGCTGGTGGACCTGATGTCCTCTCACGTGCTGGTGGACATGATGTCCTCTCACAAGCTCGTGGACATGATGTCCTCTCACAGACTCGTGGACCTGATGTCCTCTCACGTGCTGGTGGACCTGATGTCCTCTCACGTGCTGGTGGACATGATGTCCTCTCACAAGCTCGTGGACATGATGTCCTCTCACAGACTCGTGGACCTGATGTCCTCTCACGTGCTGGTGGACCTGATGTCCTCTCACGTGCTGGTGGACCTGATGTCCTCTCACGGGCTCGTGGACCTGATGTCCTCTCACGTGCTGGTGGACCTGATGTCCTCTCACGTGCTGGTGGACCTGATGTCCTCTCACGGGCTCGTGGACCTGATGTCCTCTCACATGCTGGTGGACCTGATGTCCTCTCACATGCTGGTGGACCTGATGTCCTCTCACGTGCTGGTGGACCTGATGTCCTCTCACGTGCTGGTGGACATGATGTCCTCTCACAAGCTCGTGGACATGATGTCCTCTCACAGACTCGTGGACCTGATGTCCTCTCACGTGCTGGTGGACCTGATGTCCTCTCACGTGCTGGTGGACCTGATGTCCTCTCACGGGCTCGTGGACCTGATGTCCTCTCACGTGCTGGTGGACCTGATGTCCTCTCACGTGCTGGTGGACCTGATGTCCTCTCACGGGCTCGTGGACCTGATGTCCTCTCACATGCTGGTGGACCTGATGTCCTCTCACGTGCTGGTGGACCTGATGTCCTCTCACGTGCTGGTGGACCTGATGTCCTCTCACGGGCTCGTGGACCTGATGTCCTCTCACGAGCTCCTGGACATGATGTCCTCTCACGTGCTGGTGGACCTGATGTCCTCTCACAGACTCGTGGACATGATGTCCTCTCACAGACTCGTGGACATGATGTCCTCTCACAGACTCGTGGACATCATGTCCTCTCACAGACTCGTTACCTTCAGCGCGAGCTCCACGTCAAAGTCCCGGGCGCGGAGGAACTTGAGCAGGAAGCCGCGTGTCAGCTCCGGGGCCAGGTCCGGGGCCAGCTCCGGGACAAAGCCCGGGGCCTGCAGCGCTGCCCGCCGGAGGGAGCTCACGTACGGGACCAGCGCCTCCGCCTCGTCCGGCAGCTCGGTCAGCTCCGGGCCGCTCATGACGCACTCAGACCCGGGCACATCTCACGCCGCAGGTCCGCGGAGGAGTTGAGTAAGAGTGGACCTTAGACACACTGTCCCCGCAGACAAGGCACGAGACGCGGCTGTAGAGTCCTCCGGGGGCCGTGCGGGGCCGTGCGGGGCCGTGCGGGGCCGTGCGGGGCCGTGCGGGGCCGTGCGGGGGCGCGCGGTCACTGCTGAGCGGAGTTAGTTCGTTTCCTCTGAAGGAAAATGACAGATTGAAAACTATAGAAACTTTGCTTTGAGTCCAGCAGCTGTTTGTGCTTCTTTAGCTCCACCTGCTGGACACAGAGAGCGCTGCAGAGCCTGTGGTTGACCTGATGATTCTGAACATTCACCATGGAGACCGTTCCCATACTCTGTGATGAGTCAGGTTTATGGAGATGCAAGCAGCAAAGACATAGGTTATTTCTTCCATTTATTTCCCAGAGGAGCACCTGGAGGAGCACCTGGAGGAGCACCTGGAGGAGCGCCCGGAGGAGCGCCCGGAGGAGCACCCGGAGGAGCACCCGGAGGAGCGCCCGGAGGAGCACCTGGAGGAGCACCTGGAGGAGCACCTGGAGGAGCGCCCGGAGGAGCGCCCGGAGGAGCACCCGGAGGAGCACCCGGAGGAGCACCCGGAGGAGCACCCGGAGTGTGGTTCATGTGAATCCTTTGATTACATTAAAATGAATGAAACGTCAAGCGTCTTCACTGTTCTTCATGTTCATCTGTTTGTTCAAATGTTAGAAATAAAACATAAAGAGCATAAATTAGTCTCCAAAGCTTCACAGAGCGAACATCACTGACCTCTGACCTCTGACCTCTGACCACACATTTATCTACTGCTGCTGTTTAACAGTTCAGGGCTGCAAATGATTAACATGTTTGTGACCCTGGTGCATGCTGGGAACTCATGCCTTCACTCTTACAAGGTGCAAACACACACACACACACACACACACACACACACACTCACACACTCACACACACACACACACACACACTCACACACACACACACTCACACACTCACACACACACACTCACACACACACACTCACACACTCACACACACACACACACACACTCACACACTCACACACTCACACACACACACACACACTCACACACACACACTCACACACTCACACACACACTCACACACACACACAAACACACACTCACACACTCACACACTCACACACTCACACACTCACACACTCACACACTCACACACTCACACACTCACACACTCACACACTCACACTCACACACTCACACACTCACACACTCACACACACTCACACACACACACACTCACACACACACACACACACACACACACACACTCACACACTCACACACTCACACACTCACACACTCACACACACACACACTCACACACTCACACACTCACACTCACACACTCACACACTCACACACTCACACACACTCACACACACACACACTCACACACTCACACACACACACACACTCACACACACACACACACACACACACACACACACACACACACACACACACACTCACACACTCACACACACTCACACACACTCACACACACTCACACACACACACACTCACACACACACACACACACACACACACACACACACACACACACACACACTCACACACTCACACACTCACACACTCACACACACACACACACTCACACACACACACACACACACTCACACACACACGCCCGTTTTTGTGGTTTAGTCTGCCTTTTTGGTGGTTTATGTGGGCGACATGTTCCCGAGGTCCTAAAGAGGCGGGGCTATTTAACATCCTGGTACAAGCTACAGAAGCTACAGAACTCTATACACAGCTGTCTGACCTGGTTGTGGCTTAGGCGGCC
The DNA here is from genome assembly GCF_026437365.1 of Eucyclogobius newberryi. NCBI lineage: Eukaryota > Metazoa > Chordata > Actinopteri > Gobiiformes > Gobiidae > Eucyclogobius > Eucyclogobius newberryi. The sequence goes on along the minus strand of NW_027315746.1, from coordinate 35,512,945 downwards.
GTGGTTTATTCAGACCAAAAATAGTATTATAGGGACTTTAAAGGGTCAAGGACGTCAATTCATTAGCATAAACACACAAACCAGAGACCAATATGAATTAGGAGAACAATAATTACATTGATCAATCACTAAGTATTCTTTGATCAATTATTGTTTAAAAGCCATTTCTGCCCCATAAAACTATTTCGATTTTTGAACGATAAATATTTGTGCAGTCAAGTGAATCTTAAAAGTATGATGTGGGCGGCAGTCGACGGCAGGGGCCTCGACGACCAGATCTCCAGACACAGAGACTAACTCTGGGGACATGGAATGTCACCTCGCTGGGGGGGAAAGAGCCTGAGCTTGTGCGGGAGGTTGAGCGATACGACTAGATATAGTCGGCCTCACCTCCACGCACAGTTTGGGCTCTGGAACCATCTCCTCCAGAGGGGCTGGACGCTCCACTTCTCTGGTGTTGCCCGCGGGGAGAGGCGGGGCTGGTGTGGGCGGGGCTGGTGTGGGCTTATAACCCCTCAGCTCAGCCGCCACGTGTTGGAGTTCATGCCGGTGGACGAGAGGGTCGCGTCCCTTCGCCTTCGGGTGGGGGACAGGTCTCTCACTGTTGTGGCGGCCTACGGGCCGAACAGCAGTGCAGAATACCCGGCCTTCTTGGAGTCCTTGGTAGGGGTACTGGACAGTGCACCGACCGGGGACTCCGTTGTTCTACTGGGGGACTTCAACGCCCACGTGGGCAATGACAGTGACACCAGGAGAGGGGTGATCGGGAAGAAGGGCTTCCCCGATCTGAACCCGAGCGGTGTTCAGTTATTGGACTTCTGTGCTAGCCACGGATTGTCCGTAACGAACACCATGTTCAAGCACAAGGGTGTCCATCAGTGCACGAGGCACCAGGACACAGGAGGTCAATGATCGACTTTGTTGTCGTGTCATCTGACCTCCGGCCGCGTGTCTTGGACACTCGGGTGAAGAGAGGGGCAGAGTTGTCAACCCTAACCCTAACCTGGTTGACAGTTGGATCTGCTTGCGGAGGAGGAAGCCGGACATATCCCGGGGGAGGTTGGGGACATTGAGTCGGAGTGGACCATGTTCTCTGCCTCCATTGTTGATGCGGCTGCTCGGAGCTGTGGTCGCAAGGTCTCCGGTGCCTGTCGTGGCGGCAACCACCAAACCCGGTGGTGGACACCGGAAGTAAGGGATGCCGTCAGACTGAAGAAGGAGGCCTATCAGGCCACTCTGGCTTGTAGGTCTCTTGAGGTCATTGATAGGTATCGACAGGCCAAACGAGCCGCGGCTTGTGCTGTTGCAGAGTCAAAAACCCGGGGCTGGGAGGAGTTCGGGGAGGCCATGGAGGAGGACTATCGGTCGGCCCCAAGGTAATTCTGGCAAACCGTCCAGCGCCTCAGGAGGGGGAAGCAGTGCTTCACCAACACCGTTTATGGTGCAGGTGGAGACCTGCTGACCTCGACTGGGGATGTCGTCGGACGGTGGAAGGAATACTTTGAGGATCTCCTTAATCCCTCAGTCACGTCTTCCAAAGAGGAAGCAGAGACCGGGGACTCAGAGGCTGGCTCATCCATCACCCAAGCTGAAGTCACTGAGGTTGTTGGTAAACTCCTCAGTGGCTCCGGGGGTGGATGAGATCCGCCCTGAGGACCTAAAGTCTCAGGATGTTGTAGGACTGTCTTGGTTGACACGTCTCTGCAACATCGCGTGGTGGTCGGGGACCGTGCCTCTGGACTGGCAGACCGGGGTGGTGGTCCCTCTGTTCAAGAAGGGGGACCGGAGGGTGTGTTCCAACTACAGAGGGATCACACTCCTCAGCCTCCCATAAGGTCTATTCCAGGTACTGGAGAGGAGAAGCCGAAGGCTTTCGATCGTGTCCCTCGGGGTGTCCTTTGTGGGGTGCTCCGGGAGTACGGGGTCCGGGGCCCTTTGCTCAGGGCTGTCCGGTCCCTGTATGACCGGAGCAGGAGCTGTGTTCACTGCAGTAAGTCAGACCTATTCTCAGTGCATGTTGGACTCCTCAGGGCTGCTCTTTGTCACCGGTTCTGTTCATAATTTTTATGGACAGAATTTCTAGGCGCAGTCAGGGGTCGGAGGGTTTGGGGACCACAGGATCTCATCTCTGCTGTTTGCAGACGATGTTGTCCCGATGGCTCCATCAAACCCGGACCTGCAGCTGCACTGGGACGTGAACACAGCTGCTCCTCCCACCAAGGAACAAGGGGAGACAGCAGGAAAACCAGATGTTCTGTGAGTGGTTAATGTTTATTGAAAACAAACCTCTCCTCTCTCCTCAGTGTTTCTCACTATCTCTGACTTTTCTCTAACCCTTTTTAATCTTATCAGTTCATCTGATTCGATTTATTTCAGCTTGTTTACGACTCCACGTCACAAGCTTATTCAAGCCTCAGTTGTGATAAATTCCCTTCCGAGCAATTCTAACCAATTTGATAATTCACAAAAAACCTATATAGTTAATTCCAACTTATTAACGATTAGGCAACTTGTGAAACTTCATCTACTTCCCGGGACCTTTTAGCTGCATGACTGCTGGACAGTTATAAACTGCTAAATTTCAACCTTAGTCCTAATAAAGCGGATTACAAATGTTCTTGCTATACGAGTTTGAACAAAGCAGCAGACTAGAGTCTCCATACAAAATGGAAGTCCTAGCGCCCTCTTTTGTTGGTCAGGGAGACGTCCTTGACCGAGTTTTAGAGATTTTAGCTGAAAAACTCTTTTTGGGCAAATTGCAAAAACCTGATCGCTCTGAATTAAAATACCAAGCATCGTCTTTGGTAAATGGGGCTGTAAGAGAAAGTCAACAAGACCATAACCTAACACAGCTGTTAGGACAAATGGCAGTTGTAAGGAACTTACACCTACAAAAATCAAATAAGCAACTTCAGGAGAAAGAAGAAGCTTTGATTTATGCAGAGCAACAAAAGGATGAACTTGCCACACAAGTTGCATCTCTCAAAGAGGAAAAGAACATTCTTTCGGATGACCTGAAGCTCATGAAATCAAAACATGAAAAGGTCAAACAAAAACTGAATTCTGCAGATTCAGATCTTGACAAAGCAGGAGAAATCATCTCCAAACAACAACAGGATTTAGCCGTGACACGCGCTGAGCTAAACAAGACAACTCAGAGCTGAGACGTTTTAAATCAGAAACGTCAACTCCAGAAAATGGTGGCAGAAATGACACTATTTACAGCGTCTCATTCAAAGATCTCTGTCGCATTGCGCAGAGAATTTCACGCTTTGAACCCAAATTTGACGGGTCACTTCCTGAAATTGACTCCTATCTGAAGGAAGTTCAATTTTTCTGGGAAATATTCCCCCATGCCACAGTAAAAGAAAAATCGCTTTGATAAAATGAACTTCCAGTCGGAATGTTAGTAAATTCATTGACAGACAGTCTTCCCATGTCAAGGCTGACTATCGTCTTCTGACCAAAGCTCTCACCGAAGAGTATTCAGACGGGCAGAACACATTCCTCCTTGCAGCTTTCACAGTAAAGCAATCTCGACAGGAGTCTCCACTGGCTTTTTATTGCAGGCTGCGTGACACGTACTTTGGTCCTAGAAATGAGTTTGAAATGGAGGAAGATTTGATCTTCAAATCGCTCTTCATTGAAAATCTTCATCCCACCACCAACTATCACCTTGGTATTGCTGCATGTCCTCGTACACAGACAAGTCGCCAGCTGCGTGAATGAGCTAAAGAGCGTTTATTAAACACAAACAATCCGTGCTAAACCGCAGAGAGCAGACTGAGGACTCTAATCTCGAGTCAAACTGCCAAAAACAGTTTAAGACTCCAGACTGTGACACCAAATCAGGTCCTTAGTCAACAAGAGCATAGGAAGCGTGTGAGCGAACTGTACAACCTTGAGACAGTTCATATCAATGAGCGTGAACGAGACCCTAATTATGCAAAGAGTTGCAAAACTAAACATAATTTCCAAAAGGGGGGTCACTTCACCATCCATGATAAGAACAGAAAATCAAAGTATAACAAAAACTTTGAAACAATCTCACCAGAAGAACACGAGCAACGAAGCAGTGATTGTGAAGGTGAAGACACCGCCCTGACAGTGAAACTGAGCCACTTTCAACCATCTGACCAAAGTGGAGACCTCCTCACAGCCTGAGCGATAAAGGATGGTCGTCCCAGAGCACATGCTAAGCCCAATGACCCAATCTGAGCTGAACACGGCAGAAACTGCTTTGAGTCAAAACAGTGCATCACGAATAGTGAGTTCAGAAAACGAACGTGAAAACTATGATGCACTTGACGGCCAAACCAAACGTCCTTTCAGACGATTTTTATGAGACCTTCTTAAAAAGGACCCAGATCAAAAACTTGATCTGCCCAGTATCCTTGACAACGAACTCCAACAAGAAGCGACACTTGACACAGCTGCAGACGTCAGTGTCACACCTGCTTTTCCACTAATGCTGAGCAATTAACGTAAAGGGAAGAAAGTGAACTGCACTTCATGCTCCTTGAAGTCCAGCCGTACGGACACTAGCACTGTCCTCACCAATGAGGCTCCAATCTGCTCAACAACCTGTGTCTGTACAGAAGAAGCAGAAGAAGCAACAGAAGAAGCAGCAGAAGAAGAAGAAGCAGCAGAAGAAGCAGAAGAAGGCGAAGAAGAAGCAGAAGAAGGCGAAGAAGAAATAGAAGAAGCAGAAGAAGCAGCAGAAGAAGAACAGAAGAAGAAGAAGCAGCAGAAGAAGGCGAAGAAGAAACAGAAGAAGCAGAAGAAGGCAAAGAAGAAGCAAAATAAGAAGCAGAAGAAGCAGCAGAGGAAGCAGAAGCAGCAGAAGAAGAAGGTGAAGAAGAAGCAGAAGAAGGTGAGGAAGAAGCAGAAGAAGGCAAAGAAGGAGAATATGAAGCAGAAGAAGAAGCAGAAGAAGCAGAAGAAGGATGCTAGCACTGTCCTCACCAATGTGGCTCAATCTGCTTAACAATCTGTGACTGTGTCCGTACGGAGAGGAGTCTCAGAAGAAGCAGAAGAAGAAGCAGAAGAAGCAGAAGAAGAAGCAGAAGAAGCAGAAGAAGCAGAAGATGAAGCAGAAGAAGCAGAAGTCGCAGAAGAAGAAGCAGAAGAAGGCGAAGAAGAAGCAAAAGAAGCAGAAGAAGCAGCAGAAGAAGCAGAAGAAGAAGAAGCAGATGAAGCAGAAGAAGAAACAGAAGAAGGCGAAGAAGAAGCAGCAGAAGAAGGCAAAGAAGAAGCAGAAGATGAAGCAGAAGAAGCAGAAGAATTAGAAGAAGAAGCAGAAGAAGCAGCAGAAGAAGAAGCAGAAGAAGCAGCAGAAGAAGGTGAAGAAGAAGACGAAGAAACAGAAGATGACGCAGAAGAAGCAGAAGTAGAAGAAGAAGCAGAAGAAGAAGCAGAAGAAGAAACAGAAGAAGAAGAAGCAGAAGAAGCAGAAGAAGGCGAAGAAGCAGAAGATGAAGCAGTGTCTTCACCTGTGTTCACGTTTGTTCACGTGTGTTCACCTGTGTCAACCTGTGTCACGTGTGTTCACGTGCGTTCATGTGTGTCCTTGTTCACGTGCGTCACCTGTGTTCACGTGTGTCACGTGTGTTCACCTGTGTTCACCTGTGTTCACGTGTGTCACGTGTGTTCACCTGTGTTCACCTGTGTCACGTGTGTCCACGTCACGTGTGTTCACGTGTCACCTGTGTTCACGTGTGTCACGTGTGTCACCTGTGTTCACGTGTGTCACCTGTGTTCACGTGTGTCCACCTGTGTCACCTGTGTTCACCTGTGTTCACCTGTGTCCACCTGTGTTCACCTGTGTTCACGTGTCACCTGTGTCACCTGTGTTCACGTGTGTTCACCTGTGTCACCTGTGTTCACGTGTGTTCACGTGTGTCACCTGTGTTCACGTGTGTCACCTGTGTTCACGTGTGTCACCTGTGTTCACGTGTGTCCACCTGTGTTCACGTGTGTTCACCTGTGTCACCTGTGTCACGTGTGTTCACCTGTGTTCACCTGTGTCAACGCGTGTCACCTGTGTCAACGTGTGTTCACCTGTCACGTGTGTTCACCTGTGTTCACCTGTGTTCACCTGTGTCACCTGTGTTCACCTGTGTCAACGCGTGTCACCTGTGTCAACGTGTGTTCACCTGTGTCACGTGTGTTCACCTGTGTCACCTGTGTTCACCTGTGTCACGTGTGTTCACCTGTGTCAACGTGTGTTCACCTGTGTTCACCTGTGTCACCTGTGTTCACGTGTCACCTGTGTTCACCTGTGTTCACGTGTGTCACCTGTGTTCACCTGTGTCACCTGTGTTCACCTGTGTCACCTGTGTTCACCTGTGTCACCTGTATTCACGTGTGTCACCTGTGTTCATGTGTGTCCACCTGTGTCACCTGTGTTCACGTATGTCACCTGTGTTCACGTGTGTCACCTGTGTCCACCTGTGTTCACGTGTGTCACCTGTGTTCACGTGTGTCATCTGTGTTCACGTGTGTTCACATGTGTTCACCTGTGTCACCTGTGTTCAGGTGTGTCACCTGTGTTCACGTGTGTTCACGTGTGTCCACCTGTGTTCACCTGTGTCACCTATGTTCACCTGTGTTCACGTGTGTCACCTGTGTTCACGTGTGTCACCTGTGTTCACGTGTGTCCACCTGTGTTCACGTGTGTCACCTGTGTTCACGTGTGTCCACCTGTGTTCACGTGTGTCACCTGTGTTCACGTGTGTCCACCTGTGTTCACCTGTGTTCACGTGTCACCTGTGTCACCTGTGTTCACCTGTGTTCACGTGTGTCACCTGTGTTCACGTGTGTTCACGTGTGTCACCTGTGTTCACGTGTGTCACCTGTGTTCACGTGTGTCACCTGTGTTCACGTGTGTCACCTGTGTTCACGTGTGTCCACCTGTGTCACGTATGTCACCTGTGTTCACGTGTGTCACCTGTGTTCACGTGTGTCCACCTGTGTTCACGTGTGTCACCTGTGTTCACGTGTGTCACCTGTGTTCACGTGTGTCACCTGTGTTCACGTGTGTTCACCTGTGTTCACCTGTGTCACCTGTGTTCACCTGTGTCACCTGTGTTCACCTGTGTCAACGCGTGTCACCTGTGTCAACGTGTGTTCACCTGTGTCACCTGTGTTCACCTGTGTTCACCTGTGTCACCTGTGTTCACCTGTGTCACCTGTGTTCACCTGTGTCAACGCGTGTCACCTGTGTCACCTGTGTCACCTGTGTTCACCTGTGTCACGTGTGTTCACCTGCGTCACCTGTGTTCACGTGTGTCACCTGTGTTCACGTGTGTTCACGTGTGTCACCTGTGTTCACGTGTGTCCACCTGTGTTCACGTGTGTCACCTGTGTTCACGTGTGTCCACCTGTGTCACGTGTGTCCACCTGTGTCACGTGTGTCACCTGTGTTCACATGTGTCACCTGTGTTCACGTGTGTCCACCTGTGTTCACGTGTGTCCACCTGTGTCACGTGTGTTCACCTGTGTCACGTGTGCCCACCTGTGTTCACCTGTGTCAACGCGTGTCACCTGTGTCAACGTGTGTTCACCTGTCACGTGTGTTCACCTGTGTTCACCTGTGTTCACCTGTGTCACCTGTGTTCACCTGTGTCAACGCGTGTCACCTGTGTCAACGTGTGTTCACCTGTTACGTGTGTTCACCTGTGTTCACCTGTGTTCACCTGTGTCACCTGTGTCACCTGTGTTCACGTGTGTCACCTGTGTTCACGTGTGTCCACCTGTGTCACGTGTGTTCACCTGTGTTCACCTGTGTCAACGCGTGTCACCTGTGTCAACGTGTGTTCACCTGTCACGTGTGTTCACCTGTGTTCACCTGTGTTCACCTGTGTTCACCTGTGTTCACCTGTGTTCACCTGTGTTCACCTGTGTCACCTGTGTTCACCTGTGTCACCTGTGTTCACCTTTGTCAACGCGTGTCACCTGTGTCAACGTGTGTTCGCCTGTGTCACGTGTGTTCACCTGTGTCACGTGTGTTCACCTGTGTCAACGTGTGTTCACCTGTGTTCACCTGTGTCACCTGTGTTCACCTGTGTTCACCTGTGTCACCTGTGTTCACCTGTGTCACCTGTGTCCACCTGTGTTCACGTGTGTCACCTGTGTTCACGTGTGTCATCTGTGTTCACGTGTGTCATCTGTGTTCACGTGTGTTCAAGTGTGTCCACCTGTGTCACCTGTGTTCACGTGTGTCACCTGTGTTCACCTGTGTTCACGTGTGTTCACGTGTGTTCACCTGTGTTCACCTGTGTTCACGTGTCACCTGTGTCACCTGTGTTCACCTGTGTTCACGTGTGTCACCTGTGTTCACGTGTGTCACCTGTGTTCACGTGTGTCCACCTGTGTTCACGTGTGTCACCTGTGTTCACGTGTGTCCACCTGTGTTCACGTGTGTCACCTGTGTTCACGTGTGTCACCTGTGTTCACGTGTGTCCACCTGTGTTCACCTGTGTTCACGTGTCACGTGTGTCCACCTGTGTCACCTGTGTTCACGTGTGTCACCTGTGTTCATGTGTGTCACCTGTGTTCACGTGTGTCCACCTGTGTTCACGTGTGTCACCTGTGTTCACGTGTGTCAACGCGTGTCACCTGTGTCACCTGTGTCACCTGTGTTCACCTGTGTCACGTGTGTTCACCTGCGTCACCTGTGTTCACGTGTGTCACCTGTGTTCACGTGTGTTCACGTGTGTCACCTGTGTTCACCTGTGTTCAGCTGTGTTCACCTGTGTCACCTGTGTTCACCTGTGTCACCTGTGTCCACCTGTGTTCACGTGTGTCACCTGTGTTCACGTGTGTCATCTGTGTTCACGTGTGTAATCTGTCTTCACGTGTGTTCAAGTGTGTCCACCTGTGTCCCCTTTGTTCACGTGTGTCACCTGTGTTCATGTGTGTTCACGTGTGTTCACCTGTGTTCACCTGTGTTCACGTGTCACCTGTGTCACCTGTGTTCACGTGTGTCACCTGTGTTCACGTGTGTCCACCTGTGTTCACGTGTGTCACCTGTGTTCACGTGTGTCACCTGTGTTCACCTGTGTCCACCTGTGTTCACCTGTGTTCACGTGTCACGTGTGTCCACCTGTGTCACCTGTGTTCACGTGTGTCACCTGTGTTCATGTGTGTCACCTGTGTTCACGTGTGTCCACCTGTGTTCACGTGTGTCACCTGTGTTCACGTGTGTCACCTGTGTTCACGTGTGTCCACCTGTGTTCACCTGTGTTCACGTGTCACCTGTGTCACCTGTGTTCACCTGTGTTCACGTGTGTCACCTGTGTTCACGTGTGTTCATGTGTGTCACCTGTGTTCACGTGTGTCACCTGTGTTCACGTGTGTCCACCTGTGTTCACGTGTGTCACCTGTGTTCACGTGTGTCCACCTGTGTCACGTGTGTCACCTGTGTTCACGTGTGTCACCTGTGTTCACCTGTGTCACCTGTGTCCACCTGTGTTCACGTGTGTCACCTGTGTCACGTGTGTTCACCTGTGTCACGTGTGTTCACCTGTATTCACCTGTGTCACCTGTGTTCACCTGTGTCAACGCGTGTCACCTGTGTCAACGTGTGTTCACCTGTGTCACGTGTGTTCACCTGTGTCACCTGTGTTCACCTGTGTCACCTGTGTTCACCTGTGTCACGTGTGTTCACCTGCGTCACCTGTGTTCACGTGTGTCACCTGTGTTCACGTGTGTTCACGTGTGTCACCTGTGTTCACGTGTGTCACCTGTGTTCACGTGTGTCACCTGTGTTCACGTGTGTCCACCTGTGTCACGTGTGTCCATCTGTGTCACGTGTGTCACCTGTGTTCACGTGTGTCACCTGTGTTCACGTGTGTCACCTGTGTTCACCTGTGTTCACGTGTCACGTGTGTCCACCTGTGTCACCTGTGTTCACGTGTGTCACCTGTGTTCACGTGTGTTCACCTGTGTTCACCTGTGTCACCTGTGTTCACGTGTCACCTGTGTTCACCTGTGTTCACGTGTGTCACCTGTGTTCACGTGTGTCACCTGTGTTCATGTGTGTCCACCTGTGTCACCTGTGTTCAAGTGTGTCACCTGTGTTCACCTGTGTTCACGTGTGTCACCTGTGTTCACGTGTGTCACCTGTGTTCACGTGTGTTCACGTGTGTTCACGTGTGTCACCTGTGTTCACGTGTGTTCACGTGTGTCCACCTGTGTTCACCTGTGTTCACGTGTCACCTGTGTCACCTGTGTTCACCTGTGTTCACATGTGTCACCTGTGTTCACGTGTGTCACCTGTGTTCACGTGTGTCCACCTGTGTTCACGTGTGTCACCTGTGTTCACCTGTGTTCACCTGTGTCACCTGTGTTCACCTGTGTCACCTGTGTCCACCTGTGTTCACGTGTGTCACCTGTGTTCACGTGTGTCATCTGTGTTCACGTGTGTCATCTGTGTTCACGTGTGTTCAAGTGTGTCCACCTGTGTCACCTGTGTTCACGTGTGTCACCTGTGTTCACCTGTGTTCACGTGTGTTCACGTGTGTTCACCTGTGTTCACCTGTGTTCACGTGTCACCTGTGTCACCTGTGTTCACCTGTGTTCACGTGTGTCACCTGTGTTCACGTGTGTCACCTGTGTTCACGTGTGTCCACCTGTGTTCACGTGTGTCACCTGTGTTCACGTGTGTCCACCTGTGTTCACGTGTGTCACCTGTGTTCACGTGTGTCACCTGTGTTCACGTGTGTCCACCTGTGTTCACCTGTGTTCACGTGTCACGTGTGTCCACCTGTGTCACCTGTGTTCACGTGTGTCACCTGTGTTCATGTGTGTCACCTGTGTTCACGTGTGTCCACCTGTGTTCACGTGTGTCACCTGTGTTCACGTGTGTCACCTGTGTTCACGTGTGTCCACCTGTGTTCACCTGTGTTCACGTGTCACCTGTGTCACCTGTGTTCACCTGTATTCACGTGTGTCACCTGTTTTCACGTGTGTTCACGTGTGTCACCTGTGTTCACGTGTGTCACCTGTGTTCACGTGTGTCCACCTGTGTTCACGTGTGTCACCTGTGTTCACGTGTGTCCACCTGTGTTCACGTGTGTCCACCTGTGTTCACCTGTGTTCACGTGTCACGTGTGTCCACCTGTGTCACCTGTGTTCACGTGTGTCACCTGTGTTCATGTGTGTCACCTGTGTTCAGTGTGTCCACCTGTGTTCACGTGTGTCACCTGTGTTCACGTGTGTCACCTGTGTTCACGTGTGTCCACCTGTGTTCACCTGTGTTCACGTGTCACCTGTGTTCACCTGTGTTCACGTGTGTCACCTGTGTTCACGTGTGTTCACGTGTGTCACCTGTGTTCACGTGTGTCACCTGTGTTCACGTGTGTCCACCTGTGTTCACATGTGTCACCTGTGTTCACGTGTGTCACCTGTGTTCACGTGTGTCCACCTGTGTTCACGTGTGTCACCTGTGTTCACCTGTGTCACCTGTGTTCACCTGTGTCACCTGTGTCCACCTGTGTTCACGTGTGTCACCTGTGTTCACGTGTGTCACCTGTGTCACGTGTGTTCACCTGTGTCACGTGTGTTCACCTGTGTTCACCTGTGTCACCTGTGTTCACCTGTGTCAACGCGTGTCACCTGTGTCAACGTGTGTTCACCTGTCACGTCTGTTCACCTGTGTCACCTGTGTCACCTGTGTTCACCTGTGTCAACGTGTGTTCGCCTGTGTCACGTGTGTTCACCTGTGTCACCTGTGTTCACCTGTGTCACGTGTGTTCACCTGTGTCAACCTGTGTCAACGTGTGTTCACCTGTGTTCACCTGTGTCACCTGTGTTCACCTGTGTTCACCTGTGTCACCTGTGTTCACCTGTGTCACCTGTGTCCACCTGTGTTCACGTGTGTCACCTGTGTTCACGTGTGTCACCTGTGTTCACATGTGTCCACCTGTGTCACGTGTGTTCACCTGTGTCACGTGTGTTCACCTGTGTCAACGCGTGTCACCTGTGTCAACGTGTGTTCACCTGTCACGTGTGTTCACCTGTGTTCACCTGTGTTCACCTGTGTCACCTGTGTTCACCTGTGTCACCTGTGTTCACCTGTGTCAACGCGTGTCACCTGTGTCAACGTGTGTTCGCCTGTGTCACGTGTGTTCACCTGTGTCACCTGTGTTCACCTGTGTCACGTGTGTTCACCTGTGTCAACGTGTGTTCACCTCAATTCACCTGTGTTCAGCTGTGTTCAGCTGTGTTCACCTGTGTCACCTGTGTTCACCTGTGTCACCTGTGTCCACCTGTGTTCACGTGTGTCACCTGTGTTCACGTGTGTCATCTGTGTTCACGTGTGTAATCTGTGTTCACGTGTGTTCAAGTGTGTCCACCTGTGTCCCCTTTGTTCACGTGTGTCACCTGTGTTCATGTGTGTTCACGTGTGTTCACCTGTGTTCACCTGTGTTCACGTGTCACCTGTGTCACCTGTGTTCACGTGTGTCACCTGTGTTCACGTGTGTCCACCTGTGTTCACGTGTGTCACCTGTGTTCACGTGTGTCACCTGTGTTCACCTGTGTCCACCTGTGTTCACCTGTGTTCACGTGTCACGTGTGTCCACCTGTGTCACCTGTGTTCACGTGTGTCACCTGTGTTCATGTGTGTCACCTGTGTTCACGTGTGTCCACCTGTGTTCACGTGTGTCACCTGTGTTCACGTGTGTCACCTGTGTTCACGTGTGTCCACCTGTGTTCACCTGTGTTCACCTGTGTTCACGTGTGTCACCTGTGTTCACGTGTGTTCATGTGTGTCACCTGTGTTCACGTGTGTCACCTGTGTTCACGTGTGTCCACCTGTGTTCACGTGTGTCACCTGTGTTCACGTGTGTCCACCTGTGTCACGTGTGTCACCTGTGTTCACGTGTGTCACCTGTGTTCACCTGTGTCACCTGTGTCCACCTGTGTTCACGTGTGTCACCTGTGTTCACGTGTGTCACCTGTGTCACGTGTGTTCACCTGTGTCACGTGTGTTCACCTGTATTCACCTGTGTCACCTGTGTTCACCTGTGTCAACGCGTGTCACCTGTGTCAACGTGTGTTCACCTGTGTCACGTGTGTTCACCTGTGTCACCTGTGTTCACCTGTGTCACCTGTGTTCACCTGTGTCACGTGTGTTCACCTGCGTCACCTGTGTTCACGTGTGTCACCTGTGTTCACGTGTGTTCACGTGTGTCACCTGTGTTCACGTGTGTCACCTGTGTTCACGTGTGTCACCTGTGTTCACGTGTGTCCACCTGTGTCACGTGTGTCCATCTGTGTCACGTGTGTCACCTGTGTTCACGTGTGTCACCTGTGTTCACGTGTGTCACCTGTGTTCACCTGTGTTCACGTGTCACGTGTGTCCACCTGTGTCACCTGTGTTCACGTGTGTCACCTGTGTTCACGTGTGTTCACCTGTGTTCACCTGTGTCACCTGTGTTCACGTGTCACCTGTGTTCACCTGTGTTCACGTGTGTCACCTGTGTTCACGTGTGTCACCTGTGTTCATGTGTGTCCACCTGTGTCACCTGTGTTCAAGTGTGTCACCTGTGTTCACCTGTGTTCACGTGTGTCACCTGTGTTCACGTGTGTCACCTGTGTTCACGTGTGTTCACGTGTGTTCACGTGTGTCACCTGTGTTCACGTGTGTTCACGTGTGTCCACCTGTGTTCACCTGTGTTCACGTGTCACCTGTGTCACCTGTGTTCACCTGTGTTCACATGTGTCACCTGTGTTCACGTGTGTCACCTGTGTTCACGTGTGTCCACCTGTGTTCACGTGTGTCACCTGTGTTCACCTGTGTTCACGTGTGTCCACCTGTGTTCACGTGTGTCACCTGTGTTCACCTGTGTCAACGCGTGTCACCTGTGTCAACGCGTGTTCACCTGTGTCACGTGTGTTCACCTGTGTCACCTGTTTTCACCTGTGTCACGTGTGTTCACCTGTGTCACGTGTGTTCACCTGTGTTCACGTGTGTCACCTGTGTTCACCTGTGTCACCTGTGTTCACGTGTGTTCACGTGTGTTCACGTGTGTCACCTGTGTTCACGTGTGTCACCTGTGTTCACGTGTGTCACCTGTGTTCACATGTGTCCACCTGTGTTCACGTGTGTCACCTGTGTTCACGTGTGTCCACCTGTGTTCACGTGTGTCACCTGTGTTCACGTGTGTCACCTGTGTTCACGTGTGTCCACCTGTGTTCACCTGTGTTCACGTGTCACCTGTGTCACCTGTGTTCACCTGTATTCACGTGTGTCACCTGTTTTCACGTGTGTTCACGTGTGTCACCTGTGTTCACGTGTGTCACCTGTGTTCACGTGTGTCCACCTGTGTTCACGTGTGTCACCTGTGTTCACGTGTGTCCACCTGTGTTCACGTGTGTCCACCTGTGTTCACCTGTGTTCACGTGTCACGTGTGTCCACCTGTGTCACCTGTGTTCACGTGTGTCACCTGTGTTCATGTGTGTCACCTGTGTTCAGTGTGTCCACCTGTGTTCACGTGTGTCACCTGTGTTCACGTGTGTCACCTGTGTTCACGTGTGTCCACCTGTGTTCACCTGTGTTCACGTGTCACCTGTGTTCACCTGTGTTCACGTGTGTCACCTGTGTTCACGTGTGTTCACGTGTGTCACCTGTGTTCACGTGTGTCACCTGTGTTCACGTGTGTCCACCTGTGTTCACATGTGTCACCTGTGTTCACGTGTGTCACCTGTGTTCACGTGTGTCCACCTGTGTTCACGTGTGTCACCTGTGTTCACCTGTGTCACCTGTGTTCACCTGTGTCACCTGTGTCCACCTGTGTTCACGTGTGTCACCTGTGTTCACGTGTGTCACCTGTGTCACGTGTGTTCACCTGTGTCACGTGTGTTCACCTGTGTTCACCTGTGTCACCTGTGTTCACCTGTGTCAACGCGTGTCACCTGTGTCAACGTGTGTTCACCTGTCACGTCTGTTCACCTGTGTCACCTGTGTCACCTGTGTTCACCTGTGTCAACGTGTGTTCGCCTGTGTCACGTGTGTTCACCTGTGTCACCTGTGTTCACCTGTGTCACGTGTGTTCACCTGTGTCAACCTGTGTCAACGTGTGTTCACCTGTGTTCACCTGTGTCACCTGTGTTCACCTGTGTTCACCTGTGTCACCTGTGTTCACCTGTGTCACCTGTGTCCACCTGTGTTCACGTGTGTCACCTGTGTTCACGTGTGTCACCTGTGTTCACGTGTGTCCACCTGTGTCACGTGTGTTCACCTGTGTCACGTGTGTTCACCTGTGTCAACGCGTGTCACCTGTGTCAACGTGTGTTCACCTGTCACGTGTGTTCACCTGTGTTCACCTGTGTTCACCTGTGTCACCTGTGTTCACCTGTGTCACCTGTGTTCACCTGTGTCAACGCGTGTCACCTGTGTCAACGTGTGTTCGCCTGTGTCACGTGTGTTCACCTGTGTCACCTGTGTTCACCTGTGTCACGTGTGTTCACCTGTGTCAACGTGTGTTCACCTCTGTTCACCTGTGTTCAGCTGTGTTCAGCTGTGTTCACCTGTGTCACCTGTGTTCACCTGTGTCACCTGTGTCCACCTGTGTTCACGTGTGTCACCTGTGTTCACGTGTGTCATCTGTGTTCACGTGTGTAATCTGTGTTCACGTGTGTTCAAGTGTGTCCACCTGTGTCCCCTTTGTTCACGTGTGTCACCTGTGTTCATGTGTGTTCACGTGTGTTCACCTGTGTTCACCTGTGTTCACGTGTCACCTGTGTCACCTGTGTTCACGTGTGTCACCTGTGTTCACGTGTGTCCACCTGTGTTCACGTGTGTCACCTGTGTTCACGTGTGTCACCTGTGTTCACCTGTGTCCACCTGTGTTCACCTGTGTTCACGTGTCACGTGTGTCCACCTGTGTCACCTGTGTTCACGTGTGTCACCTGTGTTCATGTGTGTCACCTGTGTTCACGTGTGTCCACCTGTGTTCACGTGTGTCACCTGTGTTCACGTGTGTCACCTGTGTTCACGTGTGTCCACCTGTGTTCACCTGTGTTCACCTGTGTTCACGTGTGTCACCTGTGTTCACGTGTGTTCATGTGTGTCACCTGTGTTCACGTGTGTCACCTGTGTTCACGTGTGTCCACCTGTGTTCACGTGTGTCACCTGTGTTCACGTGTGTCCACCTGTGTCACGTGTGTCACCTGTGTTCACGTGTGTCACCTGTGTTCACCTGTGTCACCTGTGTCCACCTGTGTTCACGTGTGTCACCTGTGTTCACGTGTGTCACCTGTGTCACGTGTGTTCACCTGTGTCAACGTGTGTTCACCTGTGTCACGTGTGTTCACCTGTGTCACCTGTGTTCACCTGTGTCACCTGTGTTCACCTGTGTCACGTGTGTTCACCTGCGTCACCTGTGTTCACGTGTGTCACCTGTGTTCACGTGTGTTCACGTGTGTCACCTGTGTTCACGTGTGTCACCTGTGTTCACGTGTGTCACCTGTGTTCACGTGTGTCCACCTGTGTCACGTGTGTCCATCTGTGTCACGTGTGTCACCTGTGTTCACGTGTGTCACCTGTGTTCACGTGTGTCACCTGTGTTCACCTGTGTTCACGTGTCACGTGTGTCCACCTGTGTCACCTGTGTTCACGTGTGTCACCTGTGTTCACGTGTGTTCACCTGTGTTCACCTGTGTCACCTGTGTTCACGTGTCACCTGTGTTCACCTGTGTTCACGTGTGTCACCTGTGTTCACGTGTGTCACCTGTGTTCATGTGTGTCCACCTGTGTCACCTGTGTTCAAGTGTGTCACCTGTGTTCACCTGTGTTCACGTGTGTCACCTGTGTTCACGTGTGTCACCTGTGTTCACGTGTGTTCACGTGTGTTCACGTGTGTCACCTGTGTTCACGTGTGTTCACGTGTGTCCACCTGTGTTCACCTGTGTTCACGTGTCACCTGTGTCACCTGTGTTCACCTGTGTTCACATGTGTCACCTGTGTTCACGTGTGTCACCTGTGTTCACGTGTGTCACCTGTGTTCACGTGTGTCACCTGTGTTCACCTGTGTCCACCTGTGTTCACCTGTGTTCACGTGTCACGTGTGTCCACCTGTGTCACCTGTGTTCACGTGTGTCACCTGTGTTCATGTGTGTCACCTGTGTTCACGTGTGTCCACCTGTGTTCACGTGTGTCACCTGTGTTCACGTGTGTCACCTGTGTTCACGTGTGTCCACCTGTGTTCACCTGTGTTCACCTGTGTTCACGTGTGTCACCTGTGTTCACGTGTGTTCATGTGTGTCACCTGTGTTCACGTGTGTCACCTGTGTTCACGTGTGTCCACCTGTGTTCACGTGTGTCACCTGTGTTCACGTGTGTCCACCTGTGTCACGTGTGTCACCTGTGTTCACGTGTGTCACCTGTGTTCACCTGTGTCACCTGTGTCCACCTGTGTTCACGTGTGTCACCTGTGTTCACGTGTGTCACCTGTGTCACGTGTGTTCACCTGTGTCACGTGTGTTCACCTGTATTCACCTGTGTCACCTGTGTTCACCTGTGTCAACGCGTGTCACCTGTGTCAACGTGTGTTCACCTGTGTCACGTGTGTTCACCTGTGTCACCTGTGTTCACCTGTGTCACCTGTGTTCACCTGTGTCACGTGTGTTCACCTGCGTCACCTGTGTTCACGTGTGTCACCTGTGTTCACGTGTGTTCACGTGTGTCACCTGTGTTCACGTGTGTCACCTGTGTTCACGTGTGTCACCTGTGTTCACGTGTGTCCACCTGTGTCACGTGTGTCCATCTGTGTCACGTGTGTCACCTGTGTTCACGTGTGTCACCTGTGTTCACGTGTGTCACCTGTGTTCACCTGTGTTCACGTGTCACGTGTGTCCACCTGTGTCACCTGTGTTCACGTGTGTCACCTGTGTTCACGTGTGTTCACCTGTGTTCACCTGTGTCACCTGTGTTCACGTGTCACCTGTGTTCACCTGTGTTCACGTGTGTCACCTGTGTTCACGTGTGTCACCTGTGTTCATGTGTGTCCACCTGTGTCACCTGTGTTCAAGTGTGTCACCTGTGTTCACCTGTGTTCACGTGTGTCACCTGTGTTCACGTGTGTCACCTGTGTTCACGTGTGTTCACGTGTGTTCACGTGTGTCACCTGTGTTCACGTGTGTTCACGTGTGTCCACCTGTGTTCACCTGTGTTCACGTGTCACCTGTGTCACCTGTGTTCACCTGTGTTCACATGTGTCACCTGTGTTCACGTGTGTCACCTGTGTTCACGTGTGTCCACCTGTGTTCACGTGTGTCACCTGTGTTCACCTGTGTTCACGTGTGTCCACCTGTGTTCACGTGTGTCACCTGTGTTCACCTGTGTCAACGCGTGTCACCTGTGTCAACGCGTGTTCACCTGTGTCACGTGTGTTCACCTGTGTCACCTGTTTTCACCTGTGTCACGTGTGTTCACCTGTGTCACGTGTGTTCACCTGTGTTCACGTGTGTCACCTGTGTTCACCTGTGTCACCTGTGTTCACGTGTGTTCACGTGTGTTCACGTGTGTCACCTGTGTTCACGTGTGTCACCTGTGTTCACGTGTGTCACCTGTGTTCACATGTGTCCACCTGTGTTCACGTGTGTCACCTGTGTTCACGTGTGTCACCTGTGTTCACGTGTGTCCACCTGTGTTCACGTGTGTCACCTGTGTTCACGTGTGTCACCTGTGTTCACCTGTGTAACCTGTGTTCACGTGTGTCACCTGTGTTCACCTGTGTCACCTGTGTTCACGTGTGTCATCTGTGTTCACGTGTGTCATCTGTGTTCACGTGTGTTCAAGTGTGTCCACCTGTGTCACCTGTGTTCACGTGTGTTCACGTTTGTTCACCTGTGTTCACGTGTCACCTGTGTCACCTGTGTTCACCTGTGTTCACGTGTGTCACCTGTGTTCACGTGTGTCACCTGTGTTCACGTGTGTCCACCTGTGTTCACGTGTGTCACCTGTGTTCACGTGTGTCCACCTGTGTTCACGTGTGTCACCTGTGTTCACGTGTGTCACCTGTGTTCACGTGTGTCCACCTGTGTTCACGTGTCACGTGTGTCCACCTGTGTCACCTGTGTTCACGTGTGTCACCTGTGTTCATGTGTGTCACCTGTGTTCACGTGTGTCCACCTGTGTTCACGTGTGTCACCTGTGTTCACGTGTGTCACCTGTGTTCACGTGTGTCCACCTGTGTTCACCTGTGTTCACGTGTCACCTGTGTTCACCTGTGTTCACGTGTGTCACCTGTGTTCACGTGTGTTCACGTGTGTCACCTGTGTTCACGTGTGTCACCTGTGTTCACCTGTGTTCACGTGTGTCACCTGTGTTCACGTGTGTTCACGTGTGTCACCTGTGTTCACGTGTGTCACCTGTGTTCACGTGTGTCCACCTGTGTTCACGTGTGTCACCTGTGTTCACGTGTGTCCACCTGTGTCACGTGTGTCACCTGTGTTCACGTGTGTCACCTGTGTTCACCTGTGTCACCTGTGTCCACCTGTGTTCACGTGTGTCACCTGTGTTCACGTGTGTCACCTGTGTCACGTGTGTTCACCTGTGTCACGTGTGTTCACCTGTGTTCACCTGTGTCACCTGTGTTCACCTGTGTCAACGCGTGTCACCTGTGTCAACGTGTGTTCACCTGTGTCACGTGTGTTCACCTGTGTCACCTGTGTTCACCTGTGTCACCTGTGTTCACGTGTGTCACGTGTGTTCACCTGCGTCACCTGTGTTCACGTGTGTCACCTGTGTTCACGTGTGTTCACGTGTGTCACCTGTGTTCACGTGTGTCACCTGTGTTCACGTGTGTCACCTGTGTTCACGTGTGTCCACCTGTGTCACGTGTGTCCATCTGTGTCACGTGTGTCACCTGTGTTCACGTGTGTCACCTGTGTTCACGTGTGTCACCTGTGTTCACCTGTGTTCACGTGTCACGTGTGTCCACCTGTGTCACCTGTGTTCACGTGTGTCACCTGTGTTCACGTGTGTTCACCTGTGTTCACCTGTGTCACCTGTGTTCACCTGTCACCTGTGTTCACCTGTGTTCACGTGTGTCACCTGTGTTCACGTGTGTCACCTGTGTTCATGTGTGTCCACCTGTGTCACCTGTGTTCAAGTGTGTCACCTGTGTTCACCTGTGTTCACGTGTGTCACCTGTGTTCACGTGTGTCACCTGTGTTCACGTGTGTTCACGTGTGTCCACCTGTGTCACCTGTGTTCACGTGTGTCACCTGTGTTCACGTGTGTTCACGTGTGTCCACCTGTGCTCACCTGTGTTCACGTGTCACCTGTGTCACCTGTGTTCACCTGTGTTCACATGTGTCACCTGTGTTCACGTGTGTCACCTGTGTTCACGTGTGTCCACCTGTGTTCACGTGTGTCACCTGTGTTCACCTGTGTTCACGTGTGTCCACCTGTGTTCACGTGTGTCACCTGTGTTCACCTGTGTCAACGCGTGTCACCTGTGTCAACGCGTGTTCACCTGTGTCACGTGTGTTCACCTGTGTCACCTGTGTTCACCTGTGTCACGTGTGTTCACCTGTGTCACGTGTGTTCACCTGTGTTCACGTGTGTCACCTGTGTTCACCTGTGTCACCTGTGTTCACGTGTGTTCACGTGTGTTCACGTGTGTCACCTGTGTTCACGTGTGTCACCTGTGTTCACGTGTGTCCACCTGTGTTCACGTGTGTCACCTGTGTTCACGTGTGTCACCTGTGTTCACGTGTGTCCACCTGTGTTCACGTGTGTCACCTGTGTTCACGTGTGTCACCTTTGTTCACCTGTGTCACCTGTGTTCACGTGTGTCACCTGTGTTCACCTGTGTCACCTGTGTTCACGTGTGTCATCTGTGTTCACGTGTGTCATCTGTGTTCACGTGTGTTCACGTTTGTTCACCTGTGTTCACGTGTCACCAGTGTCACCTGTGTTCACCTGTGTTCACGTGTGTCACCTGTGTTCACGTGTGTCACCTGTGTTCACGTGTGTCCACCTGTGTTCAAGTGTGTCACCTGTGTTCACGTGTGTCCACCTGTGTTCACCTGTGTTCACGTGTCACGTGTGTCCACCTGTGTCACCTGTGTTCACGTGTGTCACCTGTGTTCATGTGTGTCACCTGTGTTCACGTGTGTCCACCTGTGTTCACGTGTGTCACCTGTGTTCACGTGTGTCACCTGTGTTCACGTGTGTCCACCTGTGTTCACCTGTGTTCACGTGTCACCTGTGTTCACCTGTGTTCACGTGTGTCACCTGTGTTCACGTGTGTTCACGTGTGTCACCTGTGTTCACGTGTGTCACCTGTGTTCACCTGTGTTCACGTGTGTCACCTGTGTTCACGTGTGTTCACGTGTGTCACCTGTGTTCACGTGTGTCACCTGTGTTCACGTGTGTCCACCTGTGTTCACGTGTGTCACCTGTGTTCACGTGTGTCCACCTGTGTTCACGTGTGTCACCTGTGTTCACGTGTGTCCACCTGTGTTCACCTGTGTTCACGTGTCACGTGTGTCCACCTGTGTCACCTGTGTTCACGTGTGTCACCTGTGTTCATGTGTGTCACCTGTGTTCACGTGTGTCCACCTGTGTTCACGTGTGTCACCTGTGTTCACGTGTGTCACCTGTGTTCACGTGTGTCCACCTGTGTTCACCTGTGTTCACGTGTCACCTGTGTTCACCTGTGTTCATGTGTGTCACCTGTGTTCACGTGTGTTCACGTGTGTCACCTGTGTTCACGTGTGTCACCTGTGTTCACCTGTGTTCACGTGTGTCACCTGTGTTCACGTGTGTTCACGTGTGTCACCTGTGTTCACGTGTGTCACCTGTGTTCACGTGTGTCCACCTGTGTTCACGTGTGTCACCTGTGTTCACGTGTGTCCACCTGTGTCACGTGTGTCACCTGTGTTCACGTGTGTCACCTGTGTTCACCTGTGTCACCTGTGTCCACCTTTGTTCACGTGTGTCACCTGTGTTCACGTGTGTCACCTGTGTCACGTTTGTTCACCTGTGTCACGTGTGTTCACCTGTGTTCACCTGTGTCACCTGTGTTCACCTGTGTCAACGCGTGTCACCTGTGTCAACGTGTGTTCACCTGTGTCACTTGTGTTCACCTGTGTCACCTGTGTTCACCTGTGTCACCTGTGTTCACCTGTGTCACGTGTGTTCACCTGCGTCACCTGTGTTCACGTGTGTCACCTGTGTTCACGTGTGTTCACGTGTGTCACCTGTGTTCACGTGTGTCACCTGTGTTCACGTGTGTCACCTGTGTTCACGTGTGTCCAC
Organism: Eucyclogobius newberryi; assembly: GCF_026437365.1. NCBI lineage: Eukaryota > Metazoa > Chordata > Actinopteri > Gobiiformes > Gobiidae > Eucyclogobius > Eucyclogobius newberryi. The sequence goes on along the minus strand of NW_027315746.1, from coordinate 35,490,665 downwards.
CTGTGTCACGTGTGTCCATCTGTGTCACGTGTGTCACCTGTGTTCACGTGTGTCACCTGTGTTCACGTGTGTCACCTGTGTTCACCTGTGTTCACGTGTCACGTGTGTCCACCTGTGTCACCTGTGTTCACGTGTGTCACCTGTGTTCACGTGTGTTCACCTGTGTTCACCTGTGTCACCTGTGTTCACGTGTCACCTGTGTTCACCTGTGTTCACGTGTGTCACCTGTGTTCACGTGTGTCACCTGTGTTCATGTGTGTCCACCTGTGTCACCTGTGTTCAAGTGTGTCACCTGTGTTCACCTGTGTTCACGTGTGTCACCTGTGTTCACGTGTGTCACCTGTGTTCACGTGTGTTCACGTGTGTCCACCTGTGTCACCTGTGTTCACGTGTGTCACCTGTGTTCACGTGTGTTCACGTGTGTCCACCTGTGTTCACCTGTGTTCACGTGTCACCTGTGTCACCTGTGTTCACCTGTGTTCACATGTGTCACCTGTGTTCACGTGTGTCACCTGTGTTCACGTGTGTCCACCTGTGTTCACGTGTGTCACCTGTGTTCACCTGTGTTCACGTGTGTCCACCTGTGTTCACGTGTGTCACCTGTGTTCACCTGTGTCAACGCGTGTCACCTGTGTCAACGCGTGTTCACCTGTGTCACGTGTGTTCACCTGTGTCACCTGTGTTCACCTGTGTCACGTGTGTTCACCTGTGTCACGTGTGTTCACCTGTGTTCACGTGTGTCACCTGTGTTCACCTGTGTCACCTGTGTTCACGTGTGTTCACGTGTGTTCACGTGTGTCACCTGTGTTCACGTGTGTCACCTGTGTTCACGTGTGTCCACCTGTGTTCACGTGTGTCACCTGTGTTCACGTGTGTCACCTGTGTTCACGTGTGTCCACCTGTGTTCACGTGTGTCACCTGTGTTCACGTGTGTCACCTGTGTTCACCTGTGTCACCTGTGTTCACGTGTGTCACCTGTGTTCACCTGTGTCACCTGTGTTCACGTGTGTCATCTGTGTTCACGTGTGTCATCTGTGTTCACGTGTGTTCAAGTGTGTCCACCTGTGTCACCTGTGTTCACGTGTGTTCACCTGTGTTCACCTGTGTTCACGTGTCACCTGTGTCACCTGTGTTCACCTGTGTTCACGTGTGTCACCTGTGTTCACGTGTGTCACCTGTGTTCACGTGTGTCCACCTGTGTTCACGTGTGTCACCTGTGTTCACGTGTGTCCACCTGTGTTCACGTGTGTCACCTGGGTTCACGTGTGTCACCTGTGTTCACGTGTGTCCACCTGTGTTCACCTGTGTTCACGTGTCACGTGTGTCCACCTGTGTCACCTGTGTTCACGTGTGTCACCTGTGTTCATGTGTGTCACCTGTGTTCACGTGTGTCCACCTGTGTTCACGTGTGTCACCTGTGTTCACGTGTGTCACCTGTGTTCACGTGTGTCCACCTGTGTTTACCTGTGTTCACGTGTCACCTGTGTCACCTGTGTTCACCTGTATTCACGTGTGTCACCTGTGTTCACGTGTGTTCACGTGTGTCACCTGTGTTCACGTGTGTCACCTGTGTTCACGTGTGTCCACCTGTGTTCACGTGTGTCACCTGTGTTCACGTGTGTCACCTGTGTTCACGTGTGTCCACCTGTGTTCACGTGTGTCACCTGTGTTCAAGTGTGTCACCTGTGTTCACCTGTGTCACCTGTGTTCACGTGTGTCACCTGTGTTCACCTGTGTCACCTGTGTTCACGTGTGTCATCTGTGTTCACGTGTGTCATCTGTGTTCACGTGTGTTCAAGTGTGTCCACCTGTGTCACCTGTGTTCACGTGTGTTCACCTGTGTTCACCTGTGTTCACGTGTCACCTGTGTCACCTGTGTTCACCTGTGTTCACGTGTGTCACCTGTGTTCACGTGTGTCACCTGTGTTCACGTGTGTCCACCTGTGTTCACGTGTGTCACCTGTGTTCACGTGTGTCCACCTGTGTTCACGTGTGTCACCTGTGTTCACGTGTGTCACCTGTGTTCACGTGTGTCCACCTGTGTTCACCTGTGTTCACGTGTCACGTGTGTCCACCTGTGTCACCTGTGTTCACGTGTGTCACCTGTGTTCATGTGTGTCACCTGTGTTCACGTGTGTCCACCTGTGTTCACGTGTGTCACCTGTGTTCACGTGTGTCACCTGTGTTCACGTGTGTCCACCTGTGTTCACCTGTGTTCACGTGTCACCTGTGTCACCTGTGTTCACCTGTATTCACGTGTGTCACCTGTGTTCACGTGTGTTCACGTGTGTCACCTGTGTTCACGTGTGTCACCTGTGTTCACGTGTGTCCACCTGTGTTCACGTGTGTCACCTGTGTTCACGTGTGTCCACCTGTGTTCACGTGTGTCACCTGTGTTCACGTGTGTCACCTGTGTTCACCTGTGTCACCTGTGTTCACGTGTGTCACCTGTGTTCACCTGTGTCACCTGTGTCCACCTGTGTTCACGTGTGTCACCTGTGTTCACGTGTGTCACCTGTGTCACGTGTGTTCACCTGTGTCACGTGTGTTCACCTGTGTTCACCTGTGTCACCTGTGTTCACCTGTGTCAACGCGTGTCACCTGTGTCAACGTGTGTTCAACTGTCACATCTGTTCACCTGTGTCACCTGTGTTCACCTGTGTTCACCTGTGTCACCTGTGTTCACCTGTGTCACCTGTGTTCAAGTGTGTCACCTGTGTTCACCTGTGTTCACGTGTGTCACCTGTGTTCACGTGTGTCACCTGTGTTCACGTGTGTTCACGTGTGTCCACCTGAGTCACCTGTGTTCACGTGTGTCACCTGTGTTCACGTGTGTTCACGTGTGTCCACCTGTGTTCACCTGTGTTCACGTGTCACCTGTGTCACCTGTGTTCACCTGTGTTCACATGTGTCACCTGTGTGCACGTGTGTCACCTGTGTTCACGTGTGTCCACCTGTGTTCACGTGTGTCACCTGTGTTCACCTGTGTTCACGTGTGTCCACCTGTGTTCACGTGTGTCACCTGTGTTCACCTGTGTCAACGCGTGTCACCTGTGTCAACGCGTGTTCACCTGTGTCACGTGTGTTCACCTGTGTCACCTGTGTTCACCTGTGTCACGTGTGTTCACCTGTGTCAACGCGTGTCACCTGTGTCAACGCGTGTTCACCTGTGTCACGTGTGTTCACCTGTGTCACCTGTGTTCACCTGTGTCACGTGTGTTCACCTGTGTCACCTGTGTTCACCTGTGTTCACGTGTCACGTGTGTCCACCTGTGTCACCTGTGTTCACGTGTGTCACCTGTGTTCATGTGTGTCACCTGTGTTCACGTGTGTCCACCTGTGTTCACGTGTGTCCACCTGTGTTCACGTGTGTCACCTGTGTTCACGTGTGTCCACCTGTGTTCACGTGTGTCACCTGTGTTCACGTGTGTCACCTGTGTTCACGTGTGTCCACCTGTGTTCACCTGTGTTCACGTGTCACGTGTGTCCACCTGTGTCACCTGTGTTCACGTGTGTCACCTGTGTTCATGTGTGTCACCTGTGTTCACGTGTGTCCACCTGTGTTCACGTGTGTCACCTGTGTTCACGTGTGTCACCTGTGTTCACGTGTGTCCACCTGTGTTCACCTGTGTTCACGTGTCACCTGTGTCACCTGTGTTCACCTGTATTCACGTGTGTCACCTGTGTTCACGTGTGTTCACGTGTGTCACCTGTGTTCACGTGTGTCACCTGTGTTCACGTGTGTCCACCTGTGTTCACGTGTGTCACCTGTGTTCACGTGTGTCCACCTGTGTTCACGTGTGTCACCTGTGTTCACGTGTGTCACCTGTGTTCACCTGTGTCACCTGTGTTCACGTGTGTCACCTGTGTTCACCTGTGTCACCTGTGTCCACCTGTGTTCACGTGTGTCACCTGTGTTCACGTGTGTCACCTGTGTCACGTGTGTTCACCTGTGTCACGTGTGTTCACCTGTGTTCACCTGTGTCACCTGTGTTCACCTGTGTCAACGCGTGTCACCTGTGTCAACGTGTGTTCAACTGTCACATCTGTTCACCTGTGTCACCTGTGTTCACCTGTGTTCACCTGTGTCACCTGTGTTCACCTGTGTCACCTGTGTTCAAGTGTGTCACCTGTGTTCACCTGTGTTCACGTGTGTCACCTGTGTTCACGTGTGTCACCTGTGTTCACCTGTGTTCACGTGTGTCACCTGTGTTCACGTGTGTTCACGTGTGTCCACCTGTGTTCACCTGTGTTCACGTGTCACCTGTGTCACCTGTGTTCACCTGTGTTCACATGTGTCACCTGTGTTCACGTGTGTCACCTGTGTTCACGTGTGTCCACCTGTGTTCACGTGTGTCACCTGTGTTCACCTGTGTTCACGTGTGTCCACCTGTGTTCACGTGTGTCACCTGTGTTCACCTGTGTCAACGCGTGTCACCTGTGTCAACGCGTGTTCACCTGTGTCACGTGTGTTCACCTGTGTCACCTGTGTTCACCTGTGTCACGTGTGTTCACCTGTGTCAACGCGTGTCACCTGTGTCAACGCGTGTTCACCTGTGTCACGTGTGTTCACCTGTGTCACCTGTGTTCACCTGTGTCACGTGTGTTCACCTGTGTCACCTGTGTTCACCTGTGTTCACGTGTCACGTGTGTCCACCTGTGTCACCTGTGTTCACGTGTGTCACCTGTGTTCATGTGTGTCACCTGTGTTCACGTGTGTCCACCTGTGTTCACGTGTGTCCACCTGTGTTCACGTGTGTCACCTGTGTTCACGTGTGTCACCTGTGTTCACGTGTGTCCACCTGTGTTCACCTGTGTTCACCTGTGTTCACGTGTGTCACCTGTGTTCACGTGTGTTCACGTGTGTCACCTGTGTTCACGTGTGTCACCTGTGTTCACGTGTGTCCACCTGTGTCCACCTGTGTTCACGTGTGTCACCTGTGTTCACGTGTGTCACCTGTGTTCACGTGTGTCCACCTGTGTTCACCTGTGTTCACGTGTCACCTGTGTTCACCTGTGTTCACGTGTGTCACCTGTGTTCACGTGTGTTCACGTGTGTCACCTGTGTTCACGTGTGTCACCTGTGTTCACGTGTGTCCACCTGTGCTCACGTGTGTCCACCTGTGTTCACGTGTGTCACCTGTGTTCACGTGTGTCCACCTGTGTTCACGTGTGTCCACCTGTGTTCACGTGTGTCACCTGTGTTCACCTGTGTCACCTGTGTTCACGTGTGTCACCTGTGTTCACCTGTGTCACCTGTGTCCACCTGTGTTCACGTGTGTCACCTGTGTTCACGTGTGTCACCTGTGTCACGTGTGTTCACCTGTGTCACTTGTGTTCACCTGTGTTCACCTGTGTCACCTGTGTTCACCTGTGTCAACGCGTGTCACCTGTGTCAACGTGTGTTCACCTGTCACGTCTGTTCACCTGTGTCACCTGTGTTCACCTGTGTTTACCTGTGTCACCTGTGTTCACCTGTGTCAACGCGTGTTACCTGTGTCACGTGTGTTCACCTGTGTTACCTGTGTTCACCTGTGTCACCTGTGTTCACCTGTGTCACGTGTGTTCACCTGCGTCACCTGTGTTCACGTGTGTTCACGTGTGTCACCTGTGTTCACGTGTGTCACCTGTGTTCACGTGTGTCCACCTGTGTCACGTGTGTCACCTGTGTTCACGTGTGTCACCTGTGTTCACCTGTGTCACCTGTGTCCACCTGTGTTCACGTGTGTCACCTGTGTTCACGTGTGTCACCTGTGTCACGTGTGTTCACCTGTGTCACGTGTGTTCACCTGTGTTCACCTGTGTCACCTGTGTTCACCTGTGTCAACGCGTGTCACCTGTGTCAACTGTGTTCACCTGTGTCACGTGTGTTCACCTGTGTCACCTGTGTTCACCTGTGTCACCTGTGTTCACCTGTGTCACGTGTGTTCACCTGCGTCACCTGTGTTCACGTGTGTCACCTGTGTTCACGTGTGTTCACGTGTGTCACCTGTGTTCACGTGTGTCACCTGTGTTCACGTGTGTCCACCTGTGTTCACGTGTGTCACCTGTGTTCACGTGTGTCCACCTGTGTCACGTGTGTCCATCTGTGTCACGTGTGTCACCTGTGTTCACGTGTGTCACCTGTGTTCACGTGTGTCACCTGTGTTCACCTGTGTTCACGTGTCACGTGTGTCCACCTGTGTCACCTGTGTTCACGTGTGTCACCTGTGTTCACGTGTGTTCACCTGTGTTCACCTGTGTCACCTGTGTTCACGTGTCACCTGTGTTCACCTGTGTTCACGTGTGTCACCTGTGTTCACGTGTGTCACCTGTGTTCATGTGTGTCCACCTGTGTCACCTGTGTTCAAGTGTGTCACCTGTGTTCACCTGTGTTCACGTGTGTCACCTGTGTTCACGTGTGTCACCTGTGTTCACGTGTGTTCACGTGTGTCCACCTGTGTCACCTGTGTTCACGTGTGTCACCTGTGTTCACGTGTGTTCACGTGTGTCCACCTGTGTCACGTGTGTCCATCTGTGTCACGTGTGTCACCTGTGTTCACGTGTGTCACCTGTGTTCACGTGTGTTCACCTGTGTTCACGTGTCACGTGTGTCCACCTGTGTCACCTGTGTTCACGTGTGTCACCTGTGTTCACGTGTGTTCACCTGTGTTCACCTGTGTCACCTGTGTTCACGTGTCACCTGTGTTCACCTGTGTTCACGTGTGTTACTGTGTTCACGTGTGTCACCTGTGTTCATGTGTGTCCACCTGTGTCACCTGTGTTCAAGTGTGTCACCTGTGTTCACCTGTGTTCACGTGTGTCACCTGTGTTCACATGTGTCACCTGTGTTCACGTGTGTTCACGTGTGTCCACCTGTGTCACCTGTGTTCACGTGTGTCACCTGTGTTCACGTGTGTTCACGTGTGTCCACCTGTGTTCACCTGTGTTCACGTGTCACCTGTGTCACCTGTGTTCACCTGTGTTCACATGTGTCACCTGTGTTCACGTGTGTCACCTGTGTTCACGTGTGTCCACCTGTGTTCACGTGTGTCACCTGTGTTCACCTGTGTTCACGTGTGTCCACCTGTGTTCACGTGTGTCACATGTGTCAACGCGTGTCACCTGTGTCAACGCGTGTTCACCTGTGTCACGTGTGTTCACCTGTGTCACCTGTGTTCACCTGTGTCACGTGTGTTCACCTGTGTCACGTGTGTTCACCTGTGTTCACGTGTGTCACCTGTGTTCACCTGTGTCACCTGTGTTCACGTGTGTTCACGTGTGTTCACGTGTGTCACCTGTGTTCACGTGTGTCACCTGTGTTCACGTGTGTCCACCTGTGTTCACGTGTGTCACCTGTGTTCACGTGTGTCACCTGTGTTCACGTGTGTCCACCTGTGTTCACGTGTGTCACCTGTGTTCACGTGTGTCACCTGTGTTCACCTGTGTCACCTGTGTTCACGTGTGTCACCTGTGTTCACCTGTGTCACCTGTGTTCACGTGTGTCATCTGTGTTCACGTGTGTCATCTGTGTTCACGTGTGTTCAAGTGTGTCCACCTGTGTCACCTGTGTTCACGTGTGTCACCTGTGTTCACCTGTGTTCACATGTGTTCACGTTTGTTCACCTGTGTTCACCTGTGTTCACGTGTCACCTGTGTCACCTGTGTTCACCTGTGTTCACGTGTGTCACCTGTGTTCACGTGTGTCACCTGTGTTCACGTGTGTCCACCTGTGTTCACGTGTGTCACCTGTGTTCACGTGTGTCCACCTGTGTTCACGTGTGTCACCTGTGTTCACGTGTGTCACCTGTGTTCACGTGTGTCCACCTGTGTTCACCTGTGTTCACGTGTCACCTGTGTTCACCTGTGTTCACGTGTGTCACCTGTGTTCACGTGTGTTCACGTGTGTCACCTGTGTTCACGTGTGTCACCTGTGTTCACGTGTGTCCACCTGTGTTCACGTGTGTCCACCTGTGTTCACGTGTGTCCACCTGTGTTCACGTGTGTCACCTGTGTTCACGTGTGTCACCTGTGTTCACGTGTGTCCACCTGTGTTCACGTGTGTCACCTGTGTTCACGTGTGTCACCTGTGTTCACCTGTGTCACCTGTGTTCACATGTGTCACCTGTGTTCACCTGTGTCACCTGTGTCCACCTGTGTTCACGTGTGTCACCTGTGTTCACGTGTGTCACCTGTGTCACGTGTGTTCACCTGTGTCACCTGTGTTCACATGTGTTCACGTGTGTTCACGTGTGTCACCTGTGTTCACGTGTGTCACCTGTGTTCACGTGTGTCCACCTGTGTTCACGTGTGTCACCTGTGTTCACGTGTGTCACCTGTGTTCACGTGTGTCCACCTGTGTTCACGTGTGTCACCTGTGTTCACGTGTGTCACCTGTGTTCACCTGTGTCACCTGTGTTCACGTGTGTCACCTGTGTTCACCTGTGTCACCTGTGTTCACGTGTGTCATCTGTGTTCACGTGTGTTCAAGTGTGTCCACCTGTGTCACCTGTGTTCACGTGTGTCACCTGTGTTCACCTGTGTTCACATGTGTTCACGTTTGTTCACCTGTGTTCACCTGTGTTCACGTGTCACCTGTGTCACCTGTGTTCACCTGTGTTCACGTGTGTCACCTGTGTTCACGTGTGTCCACCTGTGTTCACGTGTGTCACCTGTGTTCACGTGTGTCCACCTGTGTTCACGTGTGTCCACCTGTGTTCACGTGTGTCACCTGTGTTCACGTGTGTCACCTGTGTTCACGTGTGTCCACCTGTGTTCACCTGTGTTCACGTGTCACGTGTGTCCACCTGTGTCACCTGTGTTCACGTGTGTCACCTGTGTTCACGTGTGTCACCTGTGTTCACGTGTGTCCACCTGTGTTCACGTGTGTCACCTGTGTTCACGTGTGTCACCTGTGTTCACGTGTGTCCACCTGTGTTCACCTGTGTTCACGTGTCACCTGTGTTCACCTGTGTTCACGTGTGTCACCTGTGTTCACGTGTGTTCACGTGTGTCACCTGTGTTCACGTGTGTCACCTGTGTTCACGTGTGTCCACCTGTGTTCACGTGTGTCCACCTGTGTTCACGTGTGTCACCTGTGTTCACGTGTGTCACCTGTGTTCACGTGTGTCCACCTGTGTTCACGTGTGTCACCTGTGTTCACGTGTGTCACCTGTGTTCACCTGTGTCACCTGTGTTCACGTGTGTCATCTGTGTTCACGTGTGTCATCTGTGTTCACGTGTGTTCAAGTGTGTCCACCTGTGTCACCTGTGTTCACGTGTGTCACCTGTGTTCACCTGTGTTCACATGTGTTCACGTTTGTTCACCTGTGTTCACCTGTGTTCACGTGTCACCTGTGTCACCTGTGTTCACCTGTGTTCACGTGTGTCACCTGTGTTCACGTGTGTCACCTGTGTTCACGTGTGTCCACCTGTGTTCACGTGTGTCACCTGTGTTCACGTGTGTCCACCTGTGTTCATGTGTGTCACCTGTGTTCACGTGTGTCACCTGTGTTCACGTGTGTCCACCTGTGTTCACCTGTGTTCACGTGTCACGTGTGTCCACCTGTGTCACCTGTGTTCACGTGTGTCACCTGTGTTCACGTGTGTCACCTGTGTTCACGTGTGTCCACCTGTGTTCACGTGTGTCACCTGTGTTCACGTGTGTCACCTGTGTTCACGTGTGTCCACCTGTGTTCAACTGTGTTCACGTGTCACCTGTGTTCACCTGTGTTCACGTGTGTCACCTGTGTTCACGTGTGTTCACGTGTGTCACCTGTGTTCACGTGTGTCACCTGTGTTCACGTGTGTCCACCTGTGTTCACGTGTGTCCACCTGTGTTCACGTGTGTCCACCTGTGTTCACGTGTGTCACCTGTGTTCACGTGTGTCACCTGTGTTCACGTGTGTCCACCTGTGTTCACGTGTGTCACCTGTGTTCACGTGTGTTACCTGTGTTCACCTGTGTCACCTGTGTTCACATGTGTCACCTGTGTTCACCTGTGTCACCTGTGTCCACCTGTGTTCACGTGTGTCACCTGTGTTCACGTGTGTCACCTGTGTCACGTGTGTTCACCTGTGTCACCTGTGTTCACATGTGTTCACGTGTGTTCACGTGTGTCACCTGTGTTCACGTGTGTCACCTGTGTTCACGTGTGTCCACCTGTGTTCACGTGTGTCACCTGTGTTCACGTGTGTCACCTGTGTTCACGTGTGTCCACCTGTGTTCACGTGTGTCACCTGTGTTCACGTGTGTCACCTGTGTTCACCTGTGTCACCTGTGTTCACGTGTGTCACCTGTGTTCACCTGTGTCACCTGTGTTCACGTTTGTCATCTGTGTTCACGTGTGTTCAAGTGTGTCCACCTGTGTCACCTGTGTTCACGTGTGTCACCTGTGTTCACCTGTGTTCACATGTGTTCACGTTTGTTCACCTGTGTTCACCTGTGTTCACGTGTCACCTGTGTCACCTGTGTTCACCTGTGTTCACGTGTGTCACCTGTGTTCACGTGTGTCCACCTGTGTTCACGTGTGTCACCTGTGTTCACGTGTGTCCACCTGTGTTCACGTGTGTCCACCTGTGTTCACGTGTGTCACCTGTGTTCACGTGTGTCACCTGTGTTCACGTGTGTCCACCTGTGTTCACCTGTGTCCACCTGTGTCACCTGTGTTCACGTGTGTCACCTGTGTTCACGTGTGTCACCTGTGTTCACGTGTGTCCACCTGTGTTCACGTGTGTCACCTGTGTTCACGTGTGTCACCTGTGTTCACGTGTGTCCACCTGTGTTCACCTGTGTTCACGTGTCACCTCTGTTCACCTGTGTTCACGTGTGTCACCTGTGTTCACGTGTGTTCACGTGTGTCACCTGTGTTCACGTGTGTCACCTGTGTTCACGTGTGTCCACCTGTGTTCACGTGTGTCCACCTGTGTTCACGTGTGTCACCTGTGTTCACGTGTGTCACCTGTGTTCACGTGTGTCCACCTGTGTTCACGTGTGTCACCTGTGTTCACGTGTGTCACCTGTGTTCACCTGTGTCACCTGTGTTCACGTGTGTCACCTGTGTTCACCTGTGTCACCTGTGTCCACCTGTGTTCACGTGTGTCACCTGTGTTCACGTGTGTCACCTGTGTCACGTGTGTTCACCTGTGTCACTTGTGTTCACCTGTGTTCACCTGTGTCACCTGTGTTCACCTGTGTCAACGCGTGTCACCTGTGTCAACGTGTGTTCACCTGTCACGTCTGTTCACCTGTGTCACCTGTGTTCACCTGTGTTTACCTGTGTCACCTGTGTTCACCTGTGTCAACGCGTGTTACCTGTGTCACGTGTGTTCACCTGTGTTACCTGTGTTCACCTGTGTCACCTGTGTTCACCTGTGTCACGTGTGTTCACCTGCGTCACCTGTGTTCACGTGTGTTCACGTGTGTCACCTGTGTTCACGTGTGTCACCTGTGTTCACGTGTGTCCACCTGTGTCACGTGTGTCCACCTGTGTTCACATGTGTCACCTGTGTTCACCTGTGTCACCTGTGTCCACCTGTGTTCACGTGTGTCACCTGTGTTCACGTGTGTCACCTGTGTCACCTGTGTTAACCTGTGTCACGTGTGTTCACCTGTGTTCACCTGTGTCACCTGTGTTCACCTGTGTCAACGCGTGTCACCTGTGTCAACGTGTGTTCACCTGTGTCACGTGTGTTCACCTGTGTCACCTGTGTTCACCTGTGTCACCTGTGTTCACCTGTGTCACGTGTGTTCACCTGCGTCACCTGTGTTCACGTGTGTCACCTGTGTTCACGTGTGTTCACGTGTGTCACCTGTGTTCACGTGTGTCACCTGTGTTCACGTGTGTCCACCTGTGTTCACGTGTGTCACCTGTGTTCACGTGTGTCCACCTGTGTCACGTGTGTCCATCTGTGTTCACGTGTGTTCACCTGTGTTCACCTGTGTCACCTGTGTTCACGTGTCACCTGTGTTCACCTGTGTTCACGTGTGTCACCTGTGTTCACGTGTGTCACCTGTGTTCATGTGTGTCCACCTGTGTCACCTGTGTTCAAGTGTGTCACCTGTGTTCACCTGTGTTCACGTGTGTCACCTGTGTTCACGTGTGTCACCTGTGTTCACGTGTGTTAACGTGTGTCCACCTGTGTCACCTGTGTTCACGTGTGTCACCTGTGTTCACGTGTGTTCACGTGTGTCCACCTGTGTTCACCTGTGTTCACGTGTCACCTGTGTCACCTGTGTTCACCTGTGTTCACATGTGTCACCTGTGTTCACGTGTGTCACCTGTGTTCACGTGTGTCCACCTGTGTTCACGTGTGTCACCTGTGTTCACCTGTGTTCACGTGTGTCCACCTGTGTTCACGTGTGTCACCTGTGTTCACCTGTGTCAACGCGTGTCACCTGTGTCAACGCGTGTTCACCTGTGTCACGTGTGTTCACCTGTGTCACCTGTGTTCACCTGTGTCACGTGTGTTCACCTGTGTCACCTGTGTTCACCTGTGTCACGTGTGTTCACCTGTGTCACGTGTGTTCACCTGTGTTCACGTGTGTCACCTGTGTTCACCTGTGTTCACGTGTGTTCACGTGTGTTCACGTGTGTCACCTGTGTTCACGTGTGTCACCTGTGTTCACGTGTGTCCACCTGTGTTCACGTGTGTCACCTGTGTTCACGTGTGTCACCTGTGTTCACGTGTGTCCACCTGTGTTCACGTGGGTCACCTGTGTTCACGTGTGTCACCTGTGTTCACCTGTGTCACCTGTGTTCACGTGTGTCACCTGTGTTCACCTGTGTCACCTGTGTTCACGTGTGTCACCTGTGTTCACCTGTGTTCACGTGTGTTCACGTTTGTTCACCTGTGTTCACCTGTGTTCACGTGTCACCTGTCTCACCTGTGTTCACCTGTGTTCACGTGTGTCACCTGTGTTCACGTGTGTCACCTGTGTTCACGTGTGTCCACCTGTGTTCACGTGTGTCACCTGTGTTCACGTGTGTCGACCTGTGTTCACGTGTGTCACCTGTGTTCACGTGTGTCCACCTGTGTTCACCTGTGTTCACGTGTCACGTGTGTCCACCTGTGTCACCTGTGTTCACGTGTGTCACCTGTGTTCACGTGTGTCACCTGTGTTCACGTGTGTCACCTGTGTTCACGTGTGTCCACCTGTGTTCACCTGTGTTCACGTGTCACCTGTGTTCACCTGTGTTCACGTGTGTCACCTGTGTTCACGTGTGTTCACGTGTGTCACCTGTGTTCACGTGTGTCACCTGTGTTCACGTGTGTCCACCTGTGTTCACGTGTGTCCACCTGTGTTCACGTGTGTCACCTGTGTTCACGTGTGTCACCTGTGTTCACGTGTGTCCACCTGTGTTCACGTGTGTCACCTGTGTTCACGTGTGTCCACCTGTGTTCACGTGTGTCACCTGTGTTCACGTGTGTCACCTGTGTTCACGTGTGTCCACCTGTGTTCACCTGTGTTCACGTGTCACGTGTGTCCACCTGTGTCACCTGTGTTCACGTGTGTCACCTGTGTTCATGTGTGTCACCTGTGTTCACGTGTGTCCACCTGTGTTCACGTGTGTCACCTGTGTTCACGTGTCACCTGTGTTCACCTGTGTTCACGTGTGTCCACCTGTGTTCACCTGTGTTCACGTGTCACCTGTGTTCACCTGTGTTCACGTGTGTCACCTGTGTTCACGTGTGTTCACGTGTGTCACCTGTGTTCACGTGTGTCACCTGTGTTCACGTGTGTCCACCTGTGTTCACGTGTGTCACCTGTGTTCACGTGTGTCCACCTGTGTTCACGTGTGTTCACGTGTGTCCACCTGTGTCACGTGTGTCCATCTGTGTCACGTGTGTCACCTGTGTTCACGTGTGTCACCTGTGTTCACGTGTGTCACCTGTGTTCACCTGTGTTCACGTGTCACGTGTGTCCACCTGTGTCACCTGTGTTCACGTGTGTCACCTGTGTTCACGTGTGTTCACCTGTGTTCACCTGTGTCACCTGTGTTCACGTGTCACCTGTGTTCACCTGTGTTCACGTGTGTCACCTGTGTTCACGTGTGTCACCTGTGTTCATGTGTGTCCACCTGTGTCACCTGTGTTCAAGTGTGTCACCTGTGTTCACCTGTGTTCACGTGTGTCACCTGTGTTCACGTGTGTCACCTGTGTTCACGTGTGTTCACCTGTGTTCACCTGTGTCACCTGTGTTCACGTGTCACCTGTGTTCACCTGTGTTCACGTGTGTCACCTGTGTTCACCTGTGTCACCTGTGTTCACCTGTGTCACGTGTGTTCACCTGCGTCACCTGTGTTCACGTGTGTCACCTGTGTTCACGTGTGTTCACGTGTGTCACCTGTGTTCACGTGTGTCACCTGTGTTCACGTGTGTCCACCTGTGTTCACGTGTGTCACCTGTGTTCACGTGTGTCCACCTGTGTCACGTGTGTCCATCTGTGTTCACGTGTGTTCACCTGTGTTCACCTGTGTCACCTGTGTTCACGTGTCACCTGTGTTCACCTGTGTTCACGTGTGTCACCTGTGTTCACGTGTGTCACCTGTGTTCATGTGTGTCCACCTGTGTCACCTGTGTTCAAGTGTGTCACCTGTGTTCACCTGTGTTCACGTGTGTCACCTGTGTTCACGTGTGTCACCTGTGTTCACGTGTGTTAACGTGTGTCCACCTGTGTCACCTGTGTTCACGTGTGTCACCTGTGTTCACGTGTGTTCACGTGTGTCCACCTGTGTTCACCTGTGTTCACGTGTCACCTGTGTCACCTGTGTTCACCTGTGTTCACATGTGTCACCTGTGTTCACGTGTGTCACCTGTGTTCACGTGTGTCCACCTGTGTTCACGTGTGTCACCTGTGTTCACCTGTGTTCACGTGTGTCCACCTGTGTTCACGTGTGTCACCTGTGTTCACCTGTGTCAACGCGTGTCACCTGTGTCAACGCGTGTTCACCTGTGTCACGTGTGTTCACCTGTGTCACCTGTGTTCACCTGTGTCACGTGTGTTCACCTGTGTCACCTGTGTTCACCTGTGTCACGTGTGTTCACCTGTGTCACGTGTGTTCACCTGTGTTCACGTGTGTCACCTGTGTTCACCTGTGTTCACGTGTGTTCACGTGTGTTCACGTGTGTCACCTGTGTTCACGTGTGTCACCTGTGTTCACGTGTGTCCACCTGTGTTCACGTGTGTCACCTGTGTTCACGTGTGTCACCTGTGTTCACGTGTGTCCACCTGTGTTCACGTGGGTCACCTGTGTTCACGTGTGTCACCTGTGTTCACCTGTGTCACCTGTGTTCACGTGTGTCACCTGTGTTCACCTGTGTCACCTGTGTTCACGTGTGTCACCTGTGTTCACCTGTGTTCACGTGTGTTCACGTTTGTTCACCTGTGTTCACCTGTGTTCACGTGTCACCTGTCTCACCTGTGTTCACCTGTGTTCACGTGTGTCACCTGTGTTCACGTGTGTCACCTGTGTTCACGTGTGTCCACCTGTGTTCACGTGTGTCACCTGTGTTCACGTGTGTCGACCTGTGTTCACGTGTGTCACCTGTGTTCACGTGTGTCCACCTGTGTTCACCTGTGTTCACGTGTCACGTGTGTCCACCTGTGTCACCTGTGTTCACGTGTGTCACCTGTGTTCACGTGTGTCACCTGTGTTCACGTGTGTCCACCTGTGTTCACCTGTGTTCACGTGTCACCTGTGTTCACCTGTGTTCACGTGTGTCACCTGTGTTCACGTGTGTTCACGTGTGTCACCTGTGTTCACGTGTGTCACCTGTGTTCACGTGTGTCCACCTGTGTTCACGTGTGTCCACCTGTGTTCACGTGTGTCACCTGTGTTCACGTGTGTCACCTGTGTTCACGTCGTCCACCTGTGTTCACGTGTGTCACCTGTGTTCACGTGTGTCCACCTGTGTTCACGTGTGTCACCTGTGTTCAGGTGTGTCACCTGTGTTCACGTGTGTCCACCTGTGTTCACCTGTGTTCACGTGTCACGTGTGTCCACCTGTGTCACCTGTGTTCACGTGTGTCACCTGTGTTCATGTGTGTCACCTGTGTTCACGTGTGTCCACCTGTGTTCACGTGTGTCACCTGTGTTCACGTGTCACCTGTGTTCACCTGTGTTCACGTGTGTCCACCTGTGTTCACCTGTGTTCACGTGTCACCTGTGTTCACCTGTGTTCACGTGTGTCACCTGTGTTCACGTGTGTTCACGTGTGTCACCTGTGTTCACGTGTGTCACCTGTGTTCACGTGTGTCCACCTGTGTTCACGTGTGTCACCTGTGTTCACGTGTGTCCACCTGTGTTCACGTGTGTTCACGTGTGTCCACCTGTGTCACGTGTGTCCATCTGTGTCACGTGTGTCACCTGTGTTCACGTGTGTCACCTGTGTTCACGTGTGTCACCTGTGTTCACGTGTGTCACCTGTGTTCACCTGTGTTCACGTGTCACGTGTGTCCACCTGTGTCACCTGTGTTCACGTGTGTCACCTGTGTTCACGTGTGTTCACCTGTGTTCACCTGTGTCACCTGTGTTCACGTGTCACCTGTGTTCACCTGTGTTCACGTGTGTCACCTGTGTTCACGTGTGTCACCTGTGTTCATGTGTGTCCACCTGTGTCACCTGTGTTCAAGTGTGTCACCTGTGTTCACCTGTGTTCACGTGTGTCACCTGTGTTCACGTGTGTCACCTGTGTTCACGTGTGTTCACCTGTGTTCACCTGTGTCACCTGTGTTCACGTGTCACCTGTGTTCACCTGTGTTCACGTGTGTCACCTGTGTTCACGTGTGTCACCTGTGTTCATGTGTGTCCCCCTGTGTCACCTGTGTTCAAGTGTGTCACCTGTGTTCACCTGTGTTCACGTGTGTCACCTGTGTTCACGTGTGTCACCTGTGTTCACGTGTGTTCACGTGTGTCCACCTGTGTCACCTGTGTTCACGTGTGTCACCTGTGTTCACGTGTGTTCACGTGTGTCCACCTGTGTTCACCTGTGTTCACGTGTCACCTGTGTCACCTGTGTTCACCTGTGTTCACATGTGTCACCTGTGTTCACGTGTGTCACCTGTGTTCACGTGTGTCCACCTGTGTTCACGTGTGTCACCTGTGTTCACCTGTGTTCACGTGTGTCCACCTGTGTTCACGTGTGTAACCTGTGTTCACCTGTGTCAACGCGTGTCACCTGTGTCAACGCGTGTTCACCTGTGTCACGTGTGTTCACCTGTGTCACCTGTGTTCACCTGTGTCACGTGTGTTCACCTGTGTCACCTGTGTTCACCTGTGTTCACGTGTGTTCACGTGTGTTCACGTGTGTCACCTGTGTTCACGTGTGTCACCTGTGTTCACGTGTGTCCACCTGTGTTCACGTGTGTCACCTGTGTTCACGTGTGTCACCTGTGTTCACCTGTGTCACCTGTGTTCACGTGTGTCACCTGTGTTCACCTGTGTCACCTGTGTTCACGTGTGTCATCTGTGTTCACGTGTGTCATCTGTGTTCACGTGTGTTCAAGTGTGTCCACCTGTGTCACCTGTGTTCACGTGTGTCACCTGTGTTCACCTGTGTTCACGTGTGTTCACGTTTGTTCACCTGTGTTCACCTGTGTTCACGTGTCACCTGTGTCACCTGTGTTCACCTGTGTTCACGTGTGTCACCTGTGTTCACGTGTGTCACCTGTGTTCACGTGTGTCCACCTGTGTTCACGTGTGTCACCTGTGTTCACGTGTGTCCACCTGTGTTCACGTGTGTCACCTGTGTTCACGTGTGTCACCTGTGTTCACGTGTGTCCACCTGTGTTCACCTGTGTTCACGTGTCACGTGTGTCCACCTGTGTCACCTGTGTTCACGTGTGTCACCTGTGTTCATGTGTGTCACCTGTGTTCACGTGTGTCCACCTGTGTTCACGTGTGTCACCTGTGTTCACGTGTGTCACCTGTGTTCACGTGTGTCCACCTGTGTTCACCTGTGTTCACGTGTCACGTGTGTCCAACTGTGTCACCTGTGTTCACGTGTGTCACCTGTGTTCATGTGTGTCACCTGTGTTCACGTGTGTCACCTGTGTTCACGTGTGTCACCTGTGTTCACGTTTGTCCACCTGTGTTCACCTGTGTTCACGTGTCACCTGTGTTCACCTGTGTTCACGTGTGTCACCTGTGTTCACGTGTGTTCACGTGTGTTCACCTGTGTCAACGCGTGTCACCTGTGTCAACGTGTGTTCACCTGTGTCACGTGTGTTCACCTGTGTCACCTGTGTTCACCTGTGTCACCTGTGTTCACCTGTGTCACGTGTGTTCACCTGCGTCACCTGTGTTCACGTGTGTCACCTGTGTTCACGTGTGTTCACGTGTGTTCACGTGTGTCACCTGTGTTCACGTGTGTCACCTGTGTTCACGTGTGTCACCTGTGTTCACGTGTGTCCACCTGTGTCACGTGTGTCCATCTGTGTCACGTGTGTCACCTGTGTTCACGTGTGTCACCTGTGTTCACCTGTGTTCACGTGTCACGTGTGTCCACCTGTGTCACCTGTGTTCACGTGTGTCACCTGTGTTCACGTGTGTTCACCTGTGTTCACCTGTGTTCACCTGTGTCACCTGTGTTCACCTGTCACCTGTGTTCACCTGTGTTCACGTGTGTCACCTGTGTTCACGTGTGTCACCTGTGTTCATGTGTGTCCACCTGTGTCACCTGTGTTCAAGTGTGTCACCTGTGTTCACCTGTGTTCACGTGTGTCACCTGTGTTCACGTGTGTCACCTGTGTTCACGTGTGTTCACGTGTGTCCACCTGTGTCACCTGTGTTCACGTGTGTCACCTGTGTTCACGAGTGTTCACGTGTGTCCACCTGTGTTCACCTGTGTTCACGTGTCACCTGTGTCACCTGTGTTCACCTGTGTTCACGTGTGTCACCTGTGTTCACGTGTGTCCACCTGTGTTCACGTGTGTCACCTGTGTTCACCTGTGTTCACGTGTGTCCACCTGTGTTCACGTGTGTCACCTGTGTTCACCTGTGTCAACGCGTGTCACCTGTGTCAACGCGTGTTCACCTGTGTCACGTGTGTTCACCTGTGTCACCTGTGTTCACCTGTGTCACGTGTGTTCACCTGTGTCACGTGTGTTCACCTGTGTTCACGTGTGTCACCTGTGTTCACCTGTGTCACCTGTGTTCACGTGTGTTCACGTGTGTTCACGTGTGTCACCTGTGTTCACGTGTGTCACCTGTGTTCACGTGTGTCCACCTGTGTTCACGTGTGTCACCTGTGTTCACGTGTGTCACCTGTGTTCACGTGTGTCCACCTGTGTTCACGTGTGTCACCTGTGTTCACGTGTGTCACCTTTGTTCACCTGTGTCACCTGTGTTCACGTGTGTCACCTGTGTTCACCTGTGTCACCTGTGTTCACGTGTGTCATCTGTGTTCACGTGTGTTCAAGTGTGTCCACCTGTGTCACCTGTGTTCACGTGTGTTCACGTTTGTTCACCTGTGTTCACGTGTCACCAGTGTCACCTGTGTTCACCTGTGTTCACGTGTGTCACCTGTGTTCACGTGTGTCACCTGTGTTCACGTTTGTCCACCTGTGTTCACGTGTGTCACCTGTGTTCACGTGTGTCCACCTGTGTTCACGTGTGTCACCTGTGTTCACGTGTGTCCACCTGTGTTCACCTGTGTTCACGTGTCACGTGTGTCCACCTGTGTCACCTGTGTTCACGTGTGTCACCTGTGTTCATGTGTGTCACCTGTGTTCACGTGTGTCCACCTGTGTTCACGTGTGTCACCTGTGTTCACGTGTGTCCACCTGTGTTCACCTGTGTTCACGTGTCACCTGTGTTCACCTGTGTTCACGTGTGTCACCTGTGTTCACGTGTGTTCACGTGTGTTCACCTGTGTCAACGCGTGTCACCTGTGTCAACGTGTGTTCACCTGTGTCACGTGTGTTCACCTGTGTCACCTGTGTTCACCTGTGTCACCTGTGTTCACCTGTGTCACGTGTGTTCACCTGCGTCACCTGTGTTCACGTGTGTCACCTGTGTTCACGTGTGTTCACGTGTGTTCACGTGTGTCACCTGTGTTCACGTGTGTCACCTGTGTTCATGTGTGTCACCTGTGTTCACGTGTGTCCACCTGTGTCACGTGTGTCCATCTGTGTCACGTGTGTCACCTGTGTTCACGTGTGTCACCTGTGTTCACCTGTGTTCACGTGTCACGTGTGTCCACCTGTGTCACCTGTGTTCACGTGTGTCACCTGTGTTCACGTGTGTTCACCTGTGTTCACCTGTGTCACCTGTGTTCACCTGTCACCTGTGTTCACCTGTGTTCACGTGTGTCACCTGTGTTCACGTGTGTCACCTGTGTTCATGTGTGTCCACCTGTGTCACCTGTGTTCAAGTGTGTCACCTGTGTTCACCTGTGTTCACGTGTGTCACCTGTGTTCACGTGTGTCACCTGTGTTCACGTGTGTTCACGTGTGTCCACCTGTGTCACCTGTGTTCACGTGTGTCACCTGTGTTCACGAGTGTTCACGTGTGTCCACCTGTGTTCACCTGTTTTCACGTGTCACCTGTGTCACCTGTGTTCACCTGTGTTCACGTGTGTCACCTGTGTTCACGTGTGTCCACCTGTGTTCACGTGTGTCACCTGTGTTCACCTGTGTTCACGTGTGTCCACCTGTGTTCACGTGTGTCACCTGTGTTCACCTGTGTCAACGCGTGTCACCTGTGTCAACGCGTGTTCACCTGTGTCACGTGTGTTCACCTGTGTCACCTGTGTTCACCTGTGTCACGTGTGTTCACCTGTGTCACGTGTGTTCACCTGTGTTCACGTGTGTCACCTGTGTTCACCTGTGTCACCTGTGTTCACGTGTGTTCACGTGTGTTCACGTGTGTCACCTGTGTTCACGTGTGTCACCTGTGTTCACGTGTGTCCACCTGTGTTCACGTGTGTCACCTGTGTTCACGTGTGTCACCTGTGTTCACGTGTGTCCACCTGTGTTCACGTGTGTCACCTGTGTTCACGTGTGTCACCTTTGTTCACCTGTGTCACCTGTGTTCACGTGTGTCACCTGTGTTCACCTGTGTCACCTGTGTTCACGTGTGTCATCTGTGTTCACGTGTGTTCAAGTGTGTCCACCTGTGTCACCTGTGTTCACGTGTGTTCACGTTTGTTCACCTGTGTTCACGTGTCACCAGTGTCACCTGTGTTCACCTGTGTTCACGTGTGTCACCTGTGTTCACGTGTGTCACCTGTGTTCACGTTTGTCCACCTGTGTTCACGTGTGTCACCTGTGTTCACGTGTGTCCACCTGTGTTCACGTGTGTCACCTGTGTTCACGTGTGTCCACCTGTGTTCACCTGTGTTCACGTGTCACGTGTGTCCACCTGTGTCACCTGTGTTCACGTGTGTCACCTGTGTTCATGTGTGTCACCTGTGTTCACGTGTGTCCACCTGTGTTCACGTGTGTCACCTGTGTTCACGTGTGTCCACCTGTGTTCACCTGTGTTCACGTGTCACCTGTGTTCACCTGTGTTCACGTGTGTCACCTGTGTTCACGTGTGTTCACGTGTGTCACCTGTGTTCACGTGTGTCACCTGTGTTCACCTGTGTTCACGTGTGTCACCTGTGTTCACGTGTGTTCACGTGTGTCACCTGTGTTCACGTGTGTCACCTGTGTTCACGTGTGTCCACCTGTGTTCACGTGTGTCACCTGTGTTCACGTGTGTCCACCTGTGTCACGTGTGTCACCTGTGTTCACGTGTGTCACCTGTGTTCACCTGTGTCACCTGTGTCCACCTGTGTTCACGTGTGTCACCTGTGTTCACGTGTGTCACCTGTGTCACGTTTGTTCACCTGTGTCACGTGTGTTCACCTGTGTTCACCTGTGTCACCTGTGTTCACCTGTGTCAACGCGTGTCACCTGTGTCAACGTGTGTTCACCTGTGTCACTTGTGTTCACCTGTGTCACCTGTGTTCACCTGTGTCACCTGTGTTCACCTGTGTCACGTGTGTTCACCTGCGTCACCTGTGTTCACGTGTGTCACCTGTGTTCACGTGTGTTCACGTGTGTCACCTGTGTTCACGTGTGTCACCTGTGTTCACGTGTGTCACCTGTGTTCACGTGTGTCCACCTGTGTCACGTGTGTCACCTGTGTCCATCTGTGTCACGTGTGTCACCTGTGTTCACGTGTGTCACCTGTGTTCACCTGTGTTCACGTGTCACGTGTGTCCACCTGTGTCACCTGTGTTCACGTGTGTCACCTGTGTTCACCTGTGTTCACCTGTGTTCACCTGTGTTCACGTGTCACCTGTGTTCACCTGTGTTCACGTGTGTCACCTGTGTTCACGTGTGTCACCTGTGTTCATGTGTGTCCACCTGTGTCACCTGTGTTCAAGTGTGTCACCTGTGTTCACCTGTGTTCACGTGTGTCACCTGTGTTCACGTGTGTCACCTGTGTTCACGTGTGTTCACGTGTGTCCACCTGTGTCACCTGTGTTCACGTGTGTCACCTGTGTTCACGTGTGTTCACGTGTGTCCACCTGTGTTCACCTGTGTTCACGTGTCACCTGTGTCACCTGTGTTCACCTGTGTTCACATGTGTCACCTGTGTTCACGTGTGTCACCTGTGTTCACGTGTGTCCACCTGTGTTCACGTGTGTCACCTGTGTTCACCTGTGTTCACGTGTGTCCACCTGTGTTCACGTGTGTCACCTGTGTTCACCTGTGTCAACGCGTGTCACCTGTGTCAACGCGTGTTCACCTGTGTCACGTGTGTTCACCTGTGTCACCTGTGTTCACCTGTGTCACGTGTGTTCACCTGTGTCACGTGTGTTCACCTGTGTTCACGTGTGTCACCTGTGTTCACCTGTGTCACCTGTGTTCACGTGTGTTCACGTGTGTTCACGTGTGTCACCTGTGTTCACGTGTGTCACCTGTGTTCACGTGTGTCCACCTGTGTTCACGTGTGTCACCTGTGTTCACGTGTGTCACCTGTGTTCACGTGTGTCCACCTGTGTTCACGTGTGTCACCTGTGTTCACGTGTGTCACCTGTGTTCACCTGTGTCACCTGTGTTCACGTGTGTCCACCTGTGTTCACGTGTGTCACCTGTGTTCACGTGTGTCCACCTGTGTTCACGTGTGTCACCTGTGTTCACGTGTGTCACCTGTGTTCACGTGTGTCCACCTGTGTTCACCTGTGTTCACGTGTCACGTGTGTCCACCTGTATCACCTGTGTTCACGTGTGTCACCTGTGTTCATGTGTGTCACCTGTGTTCACGTGTGTCCACCTGTGTTCACGTGTTTCACCTGTGTTCACGTGTGTCACCTGTGTTCACGTGTGTCCACCTGTGTTCACCTGTGTTCACGTGTCACCTGTGTCACCTGTGTTCACCTGTATTCACGTGTTTCACCTGTGTTCACGTGTGTTCACGTGTGTCACCTGTGTTCACGTGTGTCACCTGTGTTCACGTGTGTCCACCTGTGTTCACGTGTGTCACCTGTGTTCACGTGTGTCCACCTGTGTTCACGTGTGTCACCTGTGTTCACGTGTGTCACCTGTGTTCACCTGTGTCACCTGTGTTCACGTGTGTCACCTGTGTTCACCTGTGTCACCTGTGTCCACCTGTGTTCACGTGTGTCACCTGTGTTCACGTGTGTCACCTGTGTCACGTGTGTTCACCTGTGTCACTTGTGTTCACCTGTGTTCACCTGTGTCACCTGTGTTCACCTGTGTCAACGCGTGTCACCTGTGTCAACGTGTGTTCAACTGTCACATCTGTTCACCTGTGTCACCTGTGTTCACCTGTGTTCACCTGTGTCACCTGTGTTCACCTGTGTCACCTGTGTTCAAGTGTGTCACCTGTGTTCACCTGTGTTCACGTGTGTCACCTGTGTTCACGTGTGTCACCTGTGTTCACGTGTGTTCACGTGTGTCCACCTGTGTCACCTGTGTTCACGTGTGTCACCTGTGTTCACGTGTGTTCACGTGTGTCCACCTGTGTTCACCTGTGTTCACGTGTCACCTGTGTCACCTGTGTTCACCTGTGTTCACATGTGTCACCTGTGTTCACGTGTGTCACCTGTGTTCACGTGTGTCCACCTGTGTTCACGTGTGTCACCTGTGTTCACCTGTGTTCACGTGTGTCCAGCTGTGTTCACGTGTGTCACCTGTGTTCACCTGTGTCAACGCGTGTCACCTGTGTCAACGCGTGTTCACCTGTGTCACGTGTGTTCACCTGTGTCACCTGTGTTCACCTGTGTCACGTGTGTTCACCTGTGTCAACGCGTGTCACCTGTGTCAACGCGTGTTCACCTGTGTCACGTGTGTTCACCTGTGTCACCTGTGTTCACCTGTGTCACGTGTGTTCACCTGTGTCACCTGTGTTCACCTGTGTTCACGTGTCACGTGTGTCCACCTGTGTCACCTGTGTTCACGTGTGTCACCTGTGTTCATGTGTGTCACCTGTGTTCACGTGTGTCCACCTGTGTTCACGTGTGTCCACCTGTGTTCACGTGTGTCACCTGTGTTCACGTGTGTCACCTGTGTTCACGTGTGTCCACGTGTGTCCACCTGTGTTCACCTGTGTTCACCTGTGTTCACGTGTGTCACCTGTGTTCACGTGTGTTCACGTGTGTCACCTGTGTTCACGTGTGTCACCTGTGTTCACGTGTGTCCACCTGTGTTCACGTGTGTCACCTGTGTTCACGTGTGTCACCTGTGTTCACGTGTGTCCACCTGTGTTCACCTGTGTTCACGTGTCACCTGTGTTCACCTGTGTTCACGTGTGTCACCTGTGTTCACGTGTGTTCACGTGTGTCACCTGTGTTCACGTGTGTCACCTGTGTTCACGTGTGTCCACCTGTGTTCACGTGTTTCCACCTGTGTTCACGTGTGTCACCTGTGTTCACGTGTGTCACCTGTGTTCACGTGTGTCCACCTGTGTTCACGTGTGTCACCTGTGTTCACGTGTGTCACCTGTGTTCACCTGTGTCACCTGTGTTCACGTGTGTCACCTGTGTTCACCTGTGTCACCTGTGTCCACCTGTGTTCACGTGTGTCACCTGTGTTCACGTGTGTCACCTGTGTCACGTGTGTTCACCTGTGTCACTTGTGTTCACCTGTGTTCACCTGTTTCACCTGTGTTCACCTGTGTCAACGCGTGTCACCTGTGTCAACGTGTGTTCACCTGTCACGTCTGTTCACCTGTGTCACCTGTGTTCACCTGTGTTTACCTGTGTCACCTGTGTTCACCTGTGTCAACGCGTGTTACCTGTGTCACGTGTGTTCACCTGTGTTACCTGTGTTCACCTGTGTCACCTGTGTTCACCTGTGTCACGTGTGTTCACCTGCGTCACCTGTGTTCACGTGTGTTCACGTGTGTCACCTGTGTTCACGTGTGTCACCTGTGTTCACGTGTGTCCACCTGTGTCACGTGTGTCACCTGTGTTCACGTGTGTCACCTGTGTTCACCTGTGTCACCTGTGTCCACCTGTGTTCACGTGTGTCACCTGTGTTCACGTGTGTCACCTGTGTCACGTGTGTTCACCTGTGTCACGTGTGTTCACCTGTGTTCACCTGTGTCACCTGTGTTCACCTGTGTCAACGCGTGTCACCTGTGTCAACTGTGTTCACCTGTGTCACGTGTGTTCACCTGTGTCACCTGTGTTCACCTGTGTCACCTGTGTTCACCTGTGTCACGTGTGTTCACCTGCGTCACCTGTGTTCACGTGTGTCACCTGTGTTCACGTGTGTTCACGTGTGTCACCTGTGTTCACGTGTGTCACCTGTGTTCACGTGTGTCCACCTGTGTTCACGTGTGTCACCTGTGTTCACGTGTGTCCACCTGTGTCACGTGTGTCCATCTGTGTCACGTGTGTCACCTGTGTTCACGTGTGTCACCTGTGTTTACGTGTGTCACCTGTGTTCACCTGTGTTCACGTGTCACGTGTGTCCACCTGTGTCACCTGTGTTCACGTGTGTCACCTGTGTTCACGTGTGTTCACCTGTGTTCACCTGTGTCACCTGTGTTCACGTGTCACCTGTGTTCACCTGTGTTCACGTGTGTCACCTGTGTTCATGTGTGTCCACCTGTGTCACCTGTGTTCAAGTGTGTCACCTGTGTTCACCTGTGTTCACGTGTGTCACCTGTGTTCACGTGTGTCACCTGTGTTCACGTGTGTTCACGTGTGTCCACCTGTGTCACCTGTGTTCACGTGTGTCACCTGTGTTCACGTGTGTCACCTGTGTTCACGTGTGTTCACGTGTGTCCACCTGTGTCACGTGTGTCCATCTGTGTCACGTGTGTCACCTGTGTTCACGTGTGTCACCTGTGTTCACGTGTGTCACCTGTGTTCACCTGTGTTCACGTGTCACGTGTGTCCACCTGTGTCACCTGTGTTCACGTGTGTCACCTGTGTTCACGTGTGTTCACCTGTGTTCACCTGTGTCACCTGTGTTCACGTGTCACCTGTGTTCACCTGTGTTCACGTGTGTTACTGTGTTCACGTGTGTCACCTGTGTTCATGTGTGTCCACCTGTGTCACCTGTGTTCAAGTGTGTCACCTGTGTTCACCTGTGTTCACGTGTGTCACCTGTGTTCACGTGTGTCACCTGTGTTCACGTGTGTTCACGTGTGTCCACCTGTGTCACCTGTGTTCACGTGTGTCACCTGTGTTCACGTGTGTTCACGTGTGTCCACCTGTGTTCACCTGTGTTCACGTGTCACCTGTGTCACCTGTGTTCACCTGTGTTCACATGTGTCACCTGTGTTCACGTGTGTCACCTGTGTTCACGTGTGTCCACCTGTGTTCACGTGTGTCACCTGTGTTCACCTGTGTTCACGTGTGTCCACCTGTGTTCACGTGTGTCACCTGTGTCAACGCGTGTCACCTGTGTCAACGCGTGTTACCTGTGTCACGTGTGTTCACCTGTGTTACCTGTGTTCACCTGTGTCACCTGTGTTCACCTGTGTCACGTGTGTTCACCTGCGTCACCTGTGTTCACGTGTGTTCACGTGTGTCACCTGTGTTCACGTGTGTCACCTGTGTTCACGTGTGTCCACCTGTGTCACGTGTGTCACCTGTGTTCACGTGTGTCACCTGTGTTCACCTGTGTCACCTGTGTCCACCTGTGTTCACGTGTGTCACCTGTGTTCACGTGTGTCACCTGTGTCACGTGTGTTCACCTGTGTCACGTGTGTTCACCTGTGTTCACCTGTGTCACCTGTGTTCACCTGTGTCAACGCGTGTCACCTGTGTCAACTGTGTTCACCTGTGTCACGTGTGTTCACCTGTGTCACCTGTGTTCACCTGTGTCACCTGTGTTCACCTGTGTCACGTGTGTTCACCTGCGTCACCTGTGTTCACGTGTGTCACCTGTGTTCACGTGTGTTCACGTGTGTCACCTGTGTTCACGTGTGTCACCTGTGTTCACGTGTGTCCACCTGTGTTCACGTGTGTCACCTGTGTTCACGTGTGTCCACCTGTGTCACGTGTGTCCATCTGTGTCACGTGTGTCACCTGTGTTCACGTGTGTCACCTGTGTTTACGTGTGTCACCTGTGTTCACCTGTGTTCACGTGTCACGTGTGTCCACCTGTGTCACCTGTGTTCACGTGTGTCACCTGTGTTCACGTGTGTTCACCTGTGTTCACCTGTGTCACCTGTGTTCACGTGTCACCTGTGTTCACCTGTGTTCACGTGTGTCACCTGTGTTCATGTGTGTCCACCTGTGTCACCTGTGTTCAAGTGTGTCACCTGTGTTCACCTGTGTTCACGTGTGTCACCTGTGTTCACGTGTGTCACCTGTGTTCACGTGTGTTCACGTGTGTCCACCTGTGTCACCTGTGTTCACGTGTGTCACCTGTGTTCACGTGTGTCACCTGTGTTCACGTGTGTTCACGTGTGTCCACCTGTGTCACGTGTGTCCATCTGTGTCACGTGTGTCACCTGTGTTCACGTGTGTCACCTGTGTTCACGTGTGTCACCTGTGTTCACCTGTGTTCACGTGTCACGTGTGTCCACCTGTGTCACCTGTGTTCACGTGTGTCACCTGTGTTCACGTGTGTTCACCTGTGTTCACCTGTGTCACCTGTGTTCACGTGTCACCTGTGTTCACCTGTGTTCACGTGTGTTACTGTGTTCACGTGTGTCACCTG
Source organism: Eucyclogobius newberryi (assembly GCF_026437365.1). Lineage (NCBI taxonomy): Eukaryota > Metazoa > Chordata > Actinopteri > Gobiiformes > Gobiidae > Eucyclogobius > Eucyclogobius newberryi. The sequence goes on along the minus strand of NW_027315746.1, from coordinate 35,462,549 downwards.
TGTTCATGTGTGTCCACCTGTGTCACCTGTGTTCAAGTGTGTCACCTGTGTTCACCTGTGTTCACGTGTGTCACCTGTGTTCACGTGTGTCACCTGTGTTCACGTGTGTTCACGTGTGTCCACCTGTGTCACCTGTGTTCACGTGTGTCACCTGTGTTCACGTGTGTTCACGTGTGTCCACCTGTGTTCACCTGTGTTCACGTGTCACCTGTGTCACCTGTGTTCACCTGTGTTCACATGTGTCACCTGTGTTCACGTGTGTCACCTGTGTTCACGTGTGTCCACCTGTGTTCACGTGTGTCACCTGTGTTCACCTGTGTTCACGTGTGTCCACCTGTGTTCACGTGTGTCACCTGTGTCAACGCGTGTCACCTGTGTCAACGCGTGTTCACCTGTGTCACGTGTGTTCACCTGTGTCACCTGTGTTCACCTGTGTCACGTGTGTTCACCTGTGTCACGTGTGTTCACCTGTGTTCACGTGTGTCACCTGTGTTCACCTGTGTCACCTGTGTTCACGTGTGTTCACGTGTGTTCACGTGTGTCACCTGTGTTCACGTGTGTCACCTGTGTTCACGTGTGTCCACCTGTGTTCACGTGTGTCACCTGTGTTCACGTGTGTCACCTGTGTTCACGTGTGTCCACCTGTGTTCACGTGTGTCACCTGTGTTCACGTGTGTCACCTGTGTTCACCTGTGTCACCTGTGTTCACGTGTGTCACCTGTGTTCACCTGTGTCACCTGTGTTCACGTGTGTCATCTGTGTTCACGTGTGTCATCTGTGTTCACGTGTGTTCAAGTGTGTCCCCCTGTGTCACCTGTGTTCACGTGTGTCACCTGTGTTCACCTGTGTTCACATGTGTTCACGTTTGTTCACCTGTGTTCACCTGTGTTCACGTGTCACCTGTGTCACCTGTGTTCACCTGTGTTCACGTGTGTCACCTGTGTTCATGTGTGTCACCTGTGTTCACGTGTGTCCACCTGTAATCACGTGTGTCACCTGTGTTCACGTGTGTCCACCTGTGTTCATGTGTGTCACCTGTGTTCACGTGTGTCACCTGTGTTCACGTGTGTCCACCTGTGTTCACCTGTGTTCACGTGTCACGTGTGTCCACCTGTGTCACCTGTGTTCACGTGTGTCACCTGTGTTCACGTGTGTCACCTGTGTTCACGTGTGTCCACCTGTGTTCACGTGTGTCACCTGTGTTCACGTGTGTCACCTGTGTTCACGTGTGTCCACCTGTGTTCACCTGTGTTCACGTGTCACCTGTGTTCACCTGTGTTCACGTGTGTCACCTGTGTTCACGTGTGTTCACGTGTGTCACCTGTGTTCACGTGTGTCACCTGTGTTCACGTGTGTCCACCTGTGTTCACGTGTGTCCACCTGTGTTCACGTGTGTCACCTGTGTTCACGTGTGTCACCTGTGTTCACGTGTGTCCACCTGTGTTCACGTGTGTCACCTGTGTTCACGTGTGTCACCTGTGTTCACCTGTGTCACCTGTGTTCACGTGTGTCACCTGTGTTCACCTGTGTCACCTGTGTCCACCTGTGTTCACGTGTGTCACCTGTGTTCACGTGTGTCACCTGTGTCACGTGTGTTCACCTGTGTCACCTGTGTTCACGTGTGTTCACGTGTGTTCACGTGTGTCACCTGTGTTCACGTGTGTCACCTGTGTTCACGTGTGTCCACCTGTGTTCACATGTGTCACCTGTGTTCACGTGTGTCACCTGTGTTCACGTGTGTCCACCTGTGTTCACGTGTGTCACCTGTGTTCACGTGTGTCACCTGTGTTCACCTGTGTCACCTGTGTTCACGTGTGTCACCTGTGTTCACCTGTGTCACCTGTGTTCACGTGTGTCATCTGTGTTCACGTGTGTTCAAGTGTGTCCACCTGTGTCACCTGTGTTCACGTGTGTCACCTGTGTTCACCTGTGTTCAGATGTGTTCACGTTTGTTCACCTGTGTTCACCTGTGTTCACGTGTCACCTGTGTCACCTGTGTTCACCTGTGTTCACGTGTGTCACCTGTGTTCACGTGTGTCCACCTGTGTTCACGTGTGTCACCTGTGTTCACGTGTGTCCACCTGTGTTCACGTGTGTCACCTGTGTTCACGTGTGTCACCTGTGTTCACGTGTGTCCACCTGTGTTCACCTGTGTTCACGTGTCACGTGTGTCCACCTGTGTCACCTGTGTTCACGTGTGTCACCTGTGTTCATGTGTGTCACCTGTGTTCACGTGTGTCCACCTGTGTTCACGTGTGTCACCTGTGTTCACGTGTGTCACCTGTGTTCACGTGTGTCCACCTGTGTTCACCTGTGTTCACGTGTCACCTGTGTTCACCTGTGTTCACGTGTGTCACCTGTGTTCACGTGTGTTCACGTGTGTCACCTGTGTTCACGTGTGTCACCTGTGTTCACGTGTGTCCACCTGTGTTCACGTGTGTCCACCTGTGTTCACGTGTGTCACCTGTGTTCACGTGTGTCACCTGTGTTCACGTGTGTCCACCTGTGTTCACGTGTGTCACCTGTGTTCACGTGTGTCACCTGTGTTCACCTGTGTCACCTGTGTTCACGTGTGTCACCTGTGTTCACCTGTGTCACCTGTGTCCACCTGTGTTCACGTGTGTCACCTGTGTTCACGTGTGTCACCTGTGTCACGTGTGTTCACCTGTGTCACTTGTGTTCACCTGTGTTCACCTGTGTCACCTGTGTTCACCTGTGTCAACGCGTGTCACCTGTGTCAACGTGTGTTCACCTGTCACGTCTGTTCACCTGTGTCACCTGTGTTCACCTGTGTTTACCTGTGTCACCTGTGTTCACCTGTGTCAACGCGTGTTACCTGTGTCACGTGTGTTCACCTGTGTTACCTGTGTTCACCTGTGTCACCTGTGTCACCTGTGTTCACCTGTGTCACGTGTGTTCACCTGCGTCACCTGTGTTCACGTGTGTTCACGTGTGTCACCTGTGTTCACGTGTGTCACCTGTGTTCACGTGTGTCCACCTGTGTCACATGTGTCCACCTGTGTCACATGTGTCCACCTGTGTTCACGTGTGTCACCTGTGTTCACCTGTGTCACCTGTGTCCACCTGTGTTCACGTGTGTCACCTGTGTCACCTGTGTTCACCTGTGTCACGTGTGTTCACCTGTGTTCACCTGTGTCACCTGTGTTCACCTGTGTCAACGCGTGTCACCTGTGTCAACGTGTGTTCACCTGTGTCACGTGTGTTCACCTGTGTCACCTGTGTTCACCTGTGTCACCTGTGTTCACCTGTGTCACGTGTGTTCACCTGCGTCACCTGTGTTCACGTGTGTCACCTGTGTTCACGTGTGTCACCTGTGTTCACGTGTGTCCACCTGTGTTCACTTGTGTCCACCTGTGTCACGTGTGTCCATCTGTGTCACGTGTATCACCTGTGTTCACGTGTGTCACCTGTGTTCACGTTTGTCACCTGTGTTCACCTGTGTTCACGTGTCACCTGTGTTCACGTGTGTCACCTGTGTTCACGTGTGTTCACCTGTGTTCACCTGTGTCACCTGTGTTCACGTGTCACCTGTGTTCACCTGTGTTCACGTGTGTCACCTGTGTTCACGTGTGTCACCTGTGTTCATGTGTGTCCACCTGTGTCACCTGTGTTCAAGTGTGTCACCTGTGTTCACCTGTGTTCACGTGTGTCACCTGTGTTCACGTGTGTCACCTGTGTTCACGTGTGTCACCTGTGTTCACGTGTGTTCACGTGTGTCCACCTGTGTCACCTGTGTTCACGTGTGTCACCTGTGTTCACGTGTGTTCACGTGTGTCCACCTGTGTTCACCTGTGTTCACGGGTCACCTGTGTCACCTGTGTTCACCTGTGTTCACATGTGTCACCTGTGTTCACGTGTGTCACCTGTGTTCACGTGTGTCCACCTGTGTTCACGTGTGTCACCTGTGTTCACCTGTGTTCACGTGTGTCCACCTGTGTTCACGTGTGTCACCTGTGTTCACCTGTGTCAACGCGTGTCACCTGTGTCAACGCGTGTTCACCTGTGTCACGTGTGTTCACCTGTGTCACCTGTGTTCACCTGTGTCACGTGTGTTCACCTTTGTCACCTGTGTTCACCTGTGTCACGTGTGTTCACCTGTGTCACGTGTGTTCACCTGTGTTCACGTGTGTCACCTGTGTTCACCTGTGTTCACGTGTGTTCACGTGTGTTCACGTGTGTCACCTGTGTTCACGTGTGTCACCTGTGTTCACGTGTGTCCACCTGTGTTCACGTGTGTCACCTGTGTTCACGTGTGTCACCTGTGTTCACGTGTGTCCACCTGTGTTCACGTGTGTCACCTGTGTTCACGTGTGTCACCTGTGTTCACCTGTGTCACCTGTGTTCACGTGTGTCACCTGTGTTCACCTGTGTCACCTGTGTTCACGTGTGTCATCTGTGTTCACGTGTGTCATCTGTGTTCACGTGTGTTCAAGTGTGTCCACCTGTGTCACCTGTGTTCACGTGTGTCACCTGTGTTAACCTGTGTTCACGTGTGTTCACGTTTGTTCACCTGTGTTCACCTGTGTTCACGTGTCACCTGTGTCACCTGTGTTCACCTGTGTTCACGTGTGTCACCTGTGTTCACGTGTGTCACCTGTGTTCACGTGTGTCCACCTGTGTTCACGTGTGTCACCTGTGTTCACGTGTGTCCACCTGTGTTCACGTGTGTCACCTGTGTTCACGTGTGTCACCTGTGTTCACGTGTGTCCACCTGTGTTCACCTGTGTTCACGTGTCACGTGTGTCCACCTGTGTCACCTGTGTTCACGTGTGTCACCTGTGTTCACGTGTGTCACCTGTGTTCACGTGTGTCACCTGTGTTCACGTGTGTCCACCTGTGTTCACCTGTGTTCACGTGTCACCTGTGTTCACCTGTGTTCACGTGTGTCACCTGTGTTCACGTGTGTTCACGTGTGTCACCTGTGTTCACGTGTGTCACCTGTGTTCACGTGTGTCCACCTGTGTTCACGTGTGTCCACCTGTGTTCACGTGTGTCACCTGTGTTCACGTGTGTCACCTGTGTTCACGTGTGTCCACCTGTGTTCACGTGTGTCACCTGTGTTCACGTGTGTCCACCTGTGTTCACGTGTGTCACCTGTGTTCACGTGTGTCACCTGTGTTCACGTGTGTCCACCTGTGTTCACCTGTGTTCACGTGTCACGTGTGTCCACCTGTGTCACCTGTGTTCACGTGTGTCACCTGTGTTCATGTGTGTCACCTGTGTTCACGTGTGTCCACCTGTGTTCACGTGTGTCACCTGTGTTCACGTGTGTCACCTGTGTTCACGTGTGTCCACCTGTGTTCACCTGTGTTCACGTGTGTCCACCTGTGTCACCTGTGTTCAAGTGTGTCACCTGTGTTCACCTGTGTTCACGTGTGTCACCTGTGTTCACGTGTGTCACCTGTGTTCACCTGTGTTCACGTGTGTCACCTGTGTTCACGTGTGTCACCTGTGTTCACGTGTGTTCACCTGTGTTCACCTGTGTCACCTGTGTTCACGTGTCACCTGTGTTCACCTGTGTTCACGTGTGTCACCTGTGTTCACGTGTGTCACCTGTGTTCATGTGTGTCCCCCTGTGTCACCTGTGTTCAAGTGTGTCACCTGTGTTCACCTGTGTTCACGTGTGTCACCTGTGTTCACGTGTGTCACCTGTGTTCACGTGTGTTCACGTGTGTCCACCTGTGTCACCTGTGTTCACGTGTGTCACCTGTGTTCACGTGTGTTCACGTGTGTCCACCTGTGTTCACCTGTGTTCACGTGTCACCTGTGTCACCTGTGTTCACCTGTGTTCACATGTGTCACCTGTGTTCACGTGTGTCACCTGTGTTCACGTGTGTCCACCTGTGTTCACGTGTGTCACCTGTGTTCACCTGTGTTCACGTGTGTCCACCTGTGTTCACGTGTGTCACCTGTGTTCACCTGTGTCAACGCGTGTCACCTGTGTCAACGCGTGTTCACCTGTGTCACGTGTGTTCACCTGTGTCACCTGTGTTCACCTGTGTCACGTGTGTTCACCTGTGTCACCTGTGTTCACCTGTGTCACGTGTGTTCACCTGTGTCACGTGTGTTCACCTGTGTTCACGTGTGTCACCTGTGTTCACCTGTGTTCACGTGTGTTCACGTGTGTTCACGTGTGTCACCTGTGTTCACGTGTGTCACCTGTGTTCACGTGTGTCCACCTGTGTTCACGTGTGTCACCTGTGTTCACGTGTGTCACCTGTGTTCACGTGTGTCCACCTGTGTTCACGTGTGTCACCTGTGTTCACGTGTGTCACCTGTGTTCACCTGTGTCACGTGTGTTCACGTGTGTCACCTGTGTTCACCTGTGTCACCTGTGTTCACGTGTGTCATCTGTGTTCACGTGTGTCATCTGTGTTCACGTGTGTTCAAGTGTGTCCACCTGTGTCACCTGTGTTCACGTGTGTCACCTGTGTTCACCTGTGTTCACGTGTGTTCACGTTTGTTCACCTGTGTTCACCTGTGTTCACGTGTCACCTGTGTCACCTGTGTTCACCTGTGTTCACGTGTGTCACCTGTGTTCACGTGTGTCACCTGTGTTCACGTGTGTCCACCTGTGTTCACGTGTGTCACCTGTGTTCACGTGTGTCCACCTGTGTTCACGTGTGTCACCTGTGTTCACGTGTGTCACCTGTGTTCACGTGTGTCCACCTGTGTTCACCTGTGTTCACGTGTCACGTGTGTCCACCTGTGTCACCTGTGTTCACGTGTGTCACCTGTGTTCATGTGTGTCACCTGTGTTCACGTGTGTCCACCTGTGTTCACGTGTGTCACCTGTGTTCACGTGTGTCACCTGTGTTCACGTGTGTCAACCTGTGTTCACCTGTGTTGACGTGTCACGTGTGTCCAACTGTGTCACCTGTGTTCACGTGTGTCACCTGTGTTCATGTGTGTCACCTGTGTTCACGTGTGTCCACCTGTGTTCACGTGTGTCACCTGTGTTCACGTGTGTCACCTGTGTTCACGTGTGTCCACCTGTGTTCACCTGTGTTCACGTGTCACCTGTGTTCACCTGTGTTCACGTGTGTCACCTGTGTTCACGTGTGTTCACGTGTGTCACCTGTGTTCACGTGTGTCACCTGTGTTCACGTGTGTCCACCTGTGTTCACGTGTGTCACCTGTGTTCACGTGTGTCACCTGTGTTCACGTGTGTCCACCTGTGTTCACGTGTGTTCACGTGTGTCCACCTGTTTCACGTGTGTCCATCTGTGTCACGTGTGTCACCTGTGTTCACGTGTGTCACCTGTGTTCACGTGTGTCACCTGTGTTCACCTGTGTTCACGTGTCACGTGTGTCCACCTGTGTCACCTGTGTTCACGTGTGTCACCTGTGTTCACGTGTGTTCACCTGTGTTCACCTGTGTCACCTGTGTTCACGTGTCACCTGTGTTCACCTGTGTTCACGTGTGTCACCTGTGTTCACGTGTGTCACCTGTGTTCATGTGTGTCCACCTGTGTCACCTGTGTTCAAGTGTGTCACCTGTGTTCACCTGTGTTCACGTGTCACCTGTGTTCACGTGTGTCACCTGTGTTCACGTGTGTTCACGTGTGTCCACCTGTGTCACCTGTGTTCACGTGTGTCACCTGTGTTCACGTGTGTTCACGTGTGTCCACCTGTGTTCACCTGTGTTCACGTGTCACCTGTGTTAACCTGTGTTCACATGTGTCACCTGTGTTCACGTGTGTCACCTGTGTTCACGTGTGTCCACCTGTGTTCACGTGTGTCACCTGTGTTCACCTGTGTTCACGTGTGTCCACCTGTGTTCACGTGTGTCACCTGTGTTCACCTGTGTCAACGCGTGTCACCTGTGTCAACGCGTGTTCACCTGTGTCACGTGTGTTCACCTGTGTCACCTGTGTTCACCTGTGTCACGTGTGTTCACCTGTGTCACGTGTCTTCACCTGTGTTCACGTGTGTCACCTCTGTTCACCTGTGTCACCTGTGTTCACGTGTGTTCAGGTGTGTTCACGTGTGTTCAGGTGTGTTCACGTGTGTCACCTGTGTTCACGTGTGTCCACCTGTGTTCACGTGTGTCACCTGTGTTCATGTGTGTCACCTGTGTTCACGTGTGTCCACCTGTGTTCACGTGTGTCACCTGTGTTCACGTGTGTCACCTGTGTTCACCTGTGTCACCTGTGTTCACGTGTGTCACCTGTGTTCACCTGTGTCACCTGTGTTCACGTGTGTCATCTGTGTTCACGTGTGTCATCTGTGTTCACGTGTGTTCAAGTGTGTCCACCTGTGTCACCTGTGTTCACGTGTGTCACCTGTGTTCACCTGTGTTCACGTGTGTTCACGTTTGTTCACCTGTGTTCACCTGTGTTCAACTGTGTTCACGTGTGTCACCTGTGTTCACGTGTGTCACCTGTGTTCACGTGTGTCCACCTGTGTTCACGTGTGTCACCTGTGTTCACGTGTGTCCACCTGTGTTCACGTGTGTCACCTGTGTTCACGTGTGTCCACCTGTGTTCACCTGTGTTCACGTGTCACGTGTGTCCACCTGTGTCACCTGTGTTCACGTGTGTCACCTGTGTTCATGTGTGTCACCTGTGTTCACGTGTGTCCACCTGTGTTCACGTGTGTCACCTGTGTTCACGTGTGTCACCTGTGTTCACGTGTGTCCACCTGTGTTCACCTGTGTTCACGTGTCACCTGTGTTCACCTGTGTTCACGTGTGTCACCTGTGTTCACGTGTGTTCACGTGTGTCACCTGTGTTCACGTGTGTCACCTGTGTTTACGTGTGTCCACCTGTGTTCACGTGTGTCACCTGTGTTCACGTGTGTCACCTGTGTTCACGTGTGTCCACCTGTGTTCACGTGTGTCACCTGTGTTCACGTGTGTCACCTGTGTTCACCTGTGTCACCTGTGTTCACGTGTGTCACCTGTGTTCACCTGTGTCACCTGTGTCCACCTGTGTTCACGTGTGTCACCTGTGTTCACGTGTGTCACCTGTGTCACGTGTGTTCACCTGTGTCACTTGTGTTCACCTGTGTTCACCTGTGTTACCTGTGTTCACCTGTGTCACCTGTGTTCACCTGTGTCACGTGTGTTCACCTGCGTCACCTGTGTTCACGTGTGTTCACGTGTGTCACCTGTGTTCACGTGTGTCACCTGTGTTCACGTGTGTCCACCTGTGTCACGTGTGTCACCTGTGTTCACGTGTGTCACCTGTGTTCACCTGTGTCACCTGTGTCCACCTGTGTTCACGTGTGTCACCTGTGTTCACGTGTGTCACCTGTGTCACGTGTGTTCACCTGTGTCACGTGTGTTCACCTGTGTTCACCTGTGTCACCTGTGTTCACCTGTGTCAACGCGTGTCACCTGTGTCAACGTGTGTTCACCTGTGTCACGTGTGTTCACCTGTGTCACCTGTGTTCACCTGTGTCACCTGTGTTCATCTGTGTCACGTGTGTTCACCTGCGTCACCTGTGTTCACATGTGTCACCTGTGTTCACGTGTGTTCACGTGTGTCACCTGTGTTCACGTGTGTCACCTGTGTTCACGTGTGTCCACCTGTGTTCACGTGTGTCACCTGTGTTCACGTGTGTCCACGTGTATCCACCTGTGTCACGTGTGTCCATCTGTGTCACGTGTGTCACCTGTGTTCACGTGTGTCACCTGTGTTCACGTGTGTCACCTGTGTTCACCTGTGTTCACGTGTCACGTGTGTCCACCTGTGTCACCTGTGTTCACGTGTGTCACCTGTGTTCACGTGTGTTCACCTGTGTTCACCTGTGTCACCTGTGTTCACGTGTCACCTGTGTTCACCTGTGTTCACGTGTGTCACCTGTGTTCACGTGTGTCACCTGTGTTCATGTGTGTCCACCTGTGTCACCTGTGTTCAAGTGTGTCACCTGTGTTCACCTGTGTTCACGTGTGTCACCTGTGTTCACGTGTGTCACCTGTGTTCACGTGTGTTCACGTGTGTCCACCTGTGTCACCTGTGTTCACGTGTGTCACCTGTGTTCACGTGTGTTCACGTGTGTCCACCTGTGTTCACCTGTGTTCACGTGTCACCTGTGTCACCTGTGTTCACCTGTGTTCACATGTGTCACCTGTGTTCACGTGTGTCACCTGTGTTCACGTGTGTCCACCTGTGTTCACGTGTGTCACCTGTGTTCACCTGTGTTCACGTGTGTCCACCTGTGTTCACGTGTGTCACCTGTGTTCACCTGTGTCAACGCGTGTCACCTGTGTCAACGCGTGTTCACCTGTGTCACGTGTGTTCACCTGTGTCACCTGTGTTCACCTGTGTCACGTGTGTTCACCTGTGTCACCTGTTTTCACCTGTGTCACGTGTGTTCACCTGTGTCACGTGTGTTCACCTGTGTTCACGTGTGTCACCTGTGTTCACCTGTGTTCACGTGTGTTCACGTGTGTTCACGTGTGTCACCTGTGTTCACGTGTGTCACCTGTGTTCACGTGTGTCCACCTGTGTTCACGTGTGTCACCTGTGTTCACGTGTGTCACCTGTGTTCACGTGTGTCCACCTGTGTTCACGTGTGTCACCTGTGTTCACGTGTGTCACCTGTGTTCACCTGTGTCACCTGTGTTCACGTGTGTCACCTGTGTTCACCTGTGTCACCTGTGTTCACCTGTGTCATCTGTGTTCACGTGTGTCATCTGTGTTCACGTGTGTTCAAGTGTGTCCACCTGTGTCACCTGTGTTCACGTGTGTCACCTGTGTTCACCTGTGTTCACGTGTGTTCACGTTTGTTCACCTGTGTTCACCTGTGTTCACGTGTCACCTGTGTCACCTGTGTTCACCTGTGTTCACGTGTGTCACCTGTGTTCACGTGTGTCCACCTGTGTTCACGTGTGTCACCTGTGTTCACGTGTGTCCACCTGTGTTCACGTGTGTCACCTGTGTTCACGTGTGTCCACCTGTGTTCACGTGTGTCACCTGTGTTCACGTGTATCACCTGTGTTCACGTGTGTCCACCTGTGTTCACCTGTGTTCACGTGTCACGTGTGTCCACCTGTGTCACCTGTGTTCACGTGTGTCACCTGTGTTCACGTGTGTCACCTGTGTTCACGTGTGTCACCTGTGTTCACGTGTATCACCTGTGTTCACGTGTGTCCACCTGTGTTCACCTGTGTTCACGTGTCACGTGTGTCCACCTGTGTCACCTGTGTTCACGTGTGTCACCTGTGTTCATGTGTGTCACCTGTGTTCACGTGTGTCCACCTGTGTTCACGTGTGTCACCTGTGTTCACGTGTGTCACCTGTGTTCACGTGTGTCCACCTGTGTTCACCTGTGTTCACGTGTCACCTGTGTTCACCTGTGTTCACGTGTGTCACCTGTGTTCACGTGTATTCACGTGTGTCACCTGTGTTCACGTGTGTCACCTGTGTTCACGTGTGTCCACCTGTGTTCACGTGTGTCCACCTGTGTTCACGTGTGTCACCTGTGTTCACGTGTGTCACCTGTGTTCACGTGTGTCCACCTGTGTTCACGTGTGTCACCTGTGTTCACGTGTGTCACCTGTGTTCACCTGTGTCACCTGTGTTCACGTGTGTCACCTGTGTTCACCTGTGTCACCTGTGTCCACCTGTGTTCACGTGTGTCACCTGTGTTCACGTGTGTCACCTGTGTCACGTGTGTTCACCTCTGTCACGTGTGTTCACCTGTGTTCACCTGTGTCACCTGTGTTCACCTGTGTCAACGCGTGTCACCTGTGTCAACGTGTGTTCACCTGTCACGTCTGTTCACCTGTGTCACCTGTGTTCACCTGTGTTCACCTGTGTCACCTGTGTTCACCTGTGTCAACGCGTGTTACCTGTGTCACGTGTGTTCACCTGTGTTACCTGTGTTCACCTGTGTCACCTGTGTTCACCTGTGTCACGTGTGTTCACCTGCGTCACCTGTGTTCACGTGTGTTCACGTGTGTCACCTGTGTTCACGTGTGTCACCTGTGTTCACGTGTGTCCACCTGTGTTCACGTGTGTCACCTGTGTTCACGTGTGTCCAACTGTGTCACGTGTGTCCATCTTTGTCACGTCTGTCACCTGTGTTCACGTGTGTCACCTGTGTTCACGTGTGTCACCTGTGTTCACCTCTGTTCACGTGTCACGTGTGTCCACCTGTGTCACCTGTGTTCATGTGTGTCACCTGTGTTCACGTGTGTTCACCTGTGTTCACCTGTGTCACCTGTGTTCACGTGTCACCTGTGTTCACCTGTGTTCACGTGTGTCACCTGTGTTCACGTGTGTCACCTGTGCTCATGTGTGTCCACCTGTGTCACCTGTGTTCACGTGTGTTCACGTGTGTCACCTGTGTTCACGTGTGTCACCTGTGTTCACGTGTGTCCACCTGTGTTCACGTGTGTCACCTGTGTTCATGTGTGTTCACCTGCGTCACCTGTGTTCACGTGTGTTCACGTGTGTCACCTGTGTTCACGTGTGTCACCTGTGTTCACGTGTGTCCACCTGTGTTCACGTGTGTCACCTGTGTTCACGTGTGTCCACCTGTGTCACGTGTGTCCATCTGTGTCACGTCTGTCACCTGTGTTCACGTGTGTCACCTGTGTTCACGTGTGTCACCTGTGTTCACCTCTGTTCACGTGTCACGTGTGTCCACCTGTGTCACCTGTGTTCATGTGTGTCACCTGTGTTCACGTGTGTTCACCTGTGTTCACCTGTGTCACCTGTGTTCACGTGTCACCTGTGTTCACCTGTGTTCACGTGTGTCACCTGTGTTCACGTGTGTCACCTGTGTTCATGTGTGTCCACCTGTGTCACCTGTGTTCAAGTGTGTCACCTGTGTTCACCTGTGTTCACGTGTGTCACCTGTGTTCACGTGTGTCACCTGTGTTCACGTGTGTTCACGTGTGTCACCTGTGTTCACGTGTGTTCACGTGTGTCACCTGTGTTCACGTGTGTCCACCTGTGTTCACGTGTGTTACCTGTGTTCACGTGTGTCCACCTGTGTCACGTGTGTCCACCTGTGTCACGTGTGTCACCTGTGTTCACGTGTGTCACCTGTGTTCACGTGTGTCACCTGTGTTCACGTGTGTCCACCTGTGTCACGTGTGTTCACCTGTGTCACGTGTGTCCACCTGTGTTCACCTGTGTCAACGCGTGTCACCTGTGTCAACGTGTGTTCACCTGTCACCTGTGTTCACCTGTGTTCACCTGTGTTCACTTGTGTCACCTGTGTTCACCTGTGTCACTTGTGTTCACCTGTTTCAACGCGTGTCACCTGTGTCAACGTGTGTTCGCCTGTGTCACGTGTGTTCACCTGTGTCACCTGTGTTCACCTGTGTCACGTGTGTTCACCTGTGTCAACGTGTGTTCACCTGTGTTCACCTGTGTCACCTGTGTTCACCTGTGTTCACCTGTGTCACCTGTGTTCACCTGTGTCACCTGTGTCCACCTGTGTTCACGTGTGTCACCTGTGTTCACGTGTGTCACCTGTGTTCACGTGTGTCCACCTGTGTCACGTGTGCTCACCTGTGTCACGTGTGTTCACCTGTGTTCACCTGTGTCAACGCGTGTCACCTGTGTCAACGTGTGTTCACCTGTCACGTGAGTTCACCTGTGTTCACCTGTGTTCACCGGTGTCACCTGTGTTCAGCTGTGTCACCTGTGTTCACCTGTGTCAACGCGTGTCACCTGTGTCACCTGTGTTCACCTGTGTCACGTGTGTTCACCTGTGTCAACGTGTGTTCACCTGTGTTCACCTGTGTCACCTGTGTTCACCTGTGTTCACCTGTGTCACCTGTGTTCACCTGTGTCACCTGTGTCCACCTGTGTTCACGTGTGTCACCTGTGTTCACGTGTGTCATCTGTGTTCACGTGTGTCATCTGTGTTCACGTGTGTTCAAGTGTGTCCACATGTGTCACCTGTGTTCACGTGTGTCACCTGTGTTCACGTGTGTTCACGTGTGTTCACCTGTGTTCACCTGTGTTCACCTGTGTTCACGTGTCACCTGTGTCACCTGTGTTCACCTCTGTTCACCTGTGTTCACGCGTGTCACCTGTGTTCACGTGTGTCACCTGTGTTCACGTGTGTCCACCTGTGTTCACGTGTGTCCACCTGTGTTCACGTGTGTCACCTGTGTTCACGTGTGTCCACCTGTGTTCACGTGTGTCACCTGTGTTCACGTGTGTCACCTGTGTTCACGTGTGTCCACCTGTGTTCACCTGTGTTCACGTGTCAAGTGTGTCCACCTGTGTCACCTGTGTTCACGTGTGTCACCTGTGTTCATGTGTGTCACCTGTGTTCACGTGTGTCCACCTGTGTTCACGTGTGTCACCTGTGTTCACGTGTGTCACCTGTGTTCACGTGTCACCTGTGTCACCTGTGTTCACCTGTGTTCACGTGTGTCACCTGTGTTCACGTGTGTTCACGTGTGTCACCTGTGTTCACGTGTGTCACCTGTGTTCACGTGTGTCCACCTGTGTCACGTGTGTCACCTGTGTTCACGTGTGTCCACCTGTGTCACGTGTGTCACCTGTGTTCACGTGTGTCACCTGTGTTCACCTGTGTCACCTGTGTCCACCTGTGTTCACGTGTGTCACCTGTGTTCACGTGTGTCACCTGTGTCACGTGTGTTCACCTGTGTCACGTGTGTTCACCTGTGTTCACCTGTGTCACCTGTGTTCACCTGTGTCAACGCGTGTCACCTGTGTCACCTGTGTTCACCTGTGTTCACCTGTGTCACCTGTGTTCACCTGTGTCACCTGTGTTCACCTGTGTCAACGCGTGTCACCTGTGTCACGTGTGTTCACCTGTGTCACCTGTGTTCACCTGTGTCACCTGTGTTCACCTGTGTCACCTGTGTTCACCTGTGTCACGTGTGTTCACCTGCGTCACCTGTGTTCACGTGTGTCACCTGTGTTCACGTGTGTCACCTGTGTTCACGTGTGTCCACCTGTGTTCACGTGTGTCACCTGTGTTCACGTGTGTCCACCTGTGTCACGTGTGTCCATCTGTGTCACGTGTGTCCATCTGTGTCACGTGTGTCACCTGTGTTCACGTGTGTCACCTGTGTTCACGTGTGTCACCTGTGTTCACCTGTGTTCACGTGTCACGTGTGTCCACCTGTGTCACCTGTGTTCATGTGTGTCACCTGTGTTCACGTGTGTTCACCTGTGTTCACCTGTGTCACCTGTGTTCACGTGTCACCTGTGTTCACCTATGTTCACGTGTGTCACCTGTGTTCACGTGTGTCACCTGTGTTCATGTGTGTCCACCTGTGTCACCTGTGTTCAAGTGTGTCACCTGTGTTCACCTGTGATCACGTGTGTCACCTGTGTTCACGTGTGTCCACCTGTGTTCACGTGTGTTCACGTGTGTCACCTGTGTTCACGTGTGTCACCTGTGTTCACGTGTGTCACCTGTGTTCACATGTGTCCACCTGTGTCACGTGTGTTCACCTGTGTCACCTGTGTTCACCTGTGTCAACGCGTGTCACCTGTGTCAACGTGTGTTCGCCTGTGTCACGTGTGTTCACCTGTGTCACCTGTGTTCACCTGTGTCACGTGTGTTCACCTGTGTCAACCTGTGTCAACGTGTGTTCACCTGTGTTCACCTGTGTCACCTGTGTTCACCTGTGTTCACCTGTGTCACCTGTGTTCACCTGTGTCACCTGTGTCCACCTGTGTTCACGTGTGTCACCTGTGTTCACGTGTGTCACCTGTGTTCACGTGTGTCACCTGTGTTCACGTGTGTCCACCTGTGTTCACGTGTGTCACCTGTGTTCACGTGTGTCACCTGTGTTCACGTGTGTCCACCTGTGTTCACGTGTGTCACCTGTGTTCACGTTTGTCACCTGTGTTCACCTGTGTCACCTGTGTTCACGTGTGTCACCTGTGTTCACCTGTTTCATCTGTGTTCACGTGTGTCACCTGTTTTCACGTGTGTCCACCTGTGTTCACGTGTGTCACCTGTGTTCACGTGTGTCACCTGTGTTCACCTGTGTCACCTGTGTTCACGTGTGTCACCTGTGTTCACCTGTGTCACCTGTGTCCACCTGTGTTCACGTGTGTCACCTGTGTTCACGTGTGTCACCTGTGTCACGTGTGTTCACCTGTGTCACGTGTGTTCACCTGTGTCACGTGTGTTCACCTGTGTCACGTGTGTTCACCTGTGTTCACCTGTGTCACCTGTGTTCACCTGTGTCAACGCGTGTCACCTGTGTCAACGTGTGTTCACCTGTCACGTCTGTTCACCTGTGTCACCTGTGTTCACCTGTGTTCACCTGTGTCACCTGTGTTCACCTGTGTCAACGCGTGTTACCTGTGTCACGTGTGTTCACCTGTGTTACCTGTGTTCACCTGTGTCACCTGTGTTCACCTGTGTCACGTGTGTTCACCTGCGTCACCTGTGTTCACGTGTGTTCACGTGTGTCACCTGTGTTCACGTGTGTCACCTGTGTTCACGTGTGTCCACCTGTGTTCACGTGTGTCACCTGTGTTCACGTGTGTCCACCTGTGTCACTTGTGTCCATCTGTGTCACGTCTGTCACCTGTGTTCACGTGTGTCACCTGTGTTCACGTGTGTCACCTGTGTTCACCTCTGTTCACGTGTCACGTGTGTCCACCTGTGTCACCTGTGTTCATGTGTGTCACCTGTGTTCACGTGTGTTCACCTGTGTTCACCTGTGTCACCTGTGTTCACGTGTCACCTGTGTTCACCTGTGTTCACGTGTGTCACCTGTGTTCACGTGTGTCACCTGTGTTCATGTGTGTCCACCTGTGTATCCTGTGTTCACGTGTGTTCACGTGTGTCACCTGTGTTCACGTGTGTCACCTGTGTTCACGTGTGTCCACCTGTGTTCACGTGTGTCACCTGTGTTCATGTGTGTTCACCTGCGTCACCTGTGTTCACGTGTGTTCACGTGTGTCACCTGTGTTCACGTGTGTCACCTGTGTTCACGTGTGTCCACCTGTGTTTACGTGTGTCACCTGTGTTCACGTGTGTCCACCTGTGTCACGTGTGTCCATCTGTGTCACGTCTGTCACCTGTGTTCACGTGTGTCACCTGTGTTCACGTGTGTCACCTGTGTTCACCTCTGTTCACGTGTCACGTGTGTCCACCTGTGTCACCTGTGTTCATGTGTGTCACCTGTGTTCACGTGTGTTCACCTGTGTTCACCTGTGTCACCTGTGTTCACGTGTCACCTGTGTTCACCTGTGTTCACGTGTGTCACCTGTGTTCACGTGTGTCACCTGTGTTCATGTGTGTCCACCTGTGTCACCTGTGTTCAAGTGTGTCACCTGTGTTCACCTGTGTTCACGTGTGTCACCTGTGTTCACGTGTGTCACCTGTGTTCACGTGTGTTCACGTGTGTCACCTGTGTTCACGTGTGTTCACGTGTGTCACCTGTGTTCACGTGTGTCCACCTGTGTTCACGTGTGTTACCTGTGTTCACGTGTGTCCACCTGTGTCACGTGTGTCCACCTGTGTCACGTGTGTCACCTGTGTTCACGTGTGTCACCTGTGTTCACGTGTGTCACCTGTGTTCACGTGTGTCCACCTGTGTCACGTGTGTTCACCTGTGTCACGTGTGTCCACCTGTGTTCACCTGTGTCAACGCGTGTCACCTGTGTCAACGTGTGTTCGCCTGTGTCACGTGTGTTCACCTGTGTCACCTGTGTTCACCTGTGTCACGTGTGTTCACCTGTGTCAACCTGTGTCAACGTGTGTTCACCTGTGTTCACCTGTGTCACCTGTGTTCACCTGTGTTCACCTGTGTCACCTGTGTTCACCTGTGTCACCTGTGTCCACCTGTGTTCACGTGTGTCACCTGTGTTCACGTGTGTCACCTGTGTTCACGTGTGTCACCTGTGTTCACGTGTGTCCACCTGTGTTCACGTGTGTCACCTGTGTTCACGTGTGTCACCTGTGTTCACGTGTGTCCACCTGTGTTCACGTGTGTCACCTGTGTTCACGTGTGTCACCTGTGTTCACCTGTGTCACCTGTGTTCACGTGTGTCACCTGTGTTCACCTGTGTCATCTGTGTTCACGTGTGTCACCTGTTTTCACGTGTGTCACCTGTGTTCACGTGTGTCACCTGTGTTCACCTGTGTCACCTGTGTTCACGTGTGTCACCTGTGTTCACCTGTGTCACCTGTGTCCACCTGTGTTCACGTGTGTCACCTGTGTTCACGTGTGTCACCTGTGTCACGTGTGTTCACCTGTGTCACGTGTGTTCACCTATGTTCACCTGTGTCACCTGTGTTCACCTGTGTCAACGCGTGTCACCTGTGTCAACGTGTGTTCACCTGTCACGTCTGTTCACCTGTGTCACCTGTGTTCACCTGTGTTCACCTGTGTTCACCTGTGTCACCTGTGTTCACCTGTGTCAACGCGTGTTACCTGTGTCACGTGTGTTCACCTGTGTTACCTGTGTTCACCTGTGTCACCTGTGTTCACCTGTGTCACGTGTGTTCACCTGCGTCACCTGTGTTCACGTGTGTTCACGTGTGTCACCTGTGTTCACGTGTGTCACCTGTGTTCACGTGTGTCCACCTGTGTTCACGTGTGTCACCTGTGTTCACGTGTGTCCACCTGAGTCACGTGTGTCCATCTGTGTCACGTCTGTCACCTGTGTTCACGTGTGTCACCTGTGTTCACGTGTGTCACCTGTGTTCACCTCTGTTCACGTGTCACGTGTGTCCACCTGTGTCACCTGTGTTCATGTGTGTCACCTGTGTTCACGTGTGTTCACCTGTGTTCACCTGTGTCACCTGTGTTCACGTGTCACCTGTGTTCACCTGTGTTCACGTGTGTCACCTGTGTTCACGTGTGTCACCTGTGTTCATGTGTGTCCACCTATGTATCCTGTGTTCACGTGTGTTCACGTGTGTCACCTGTGTTCACGTGTGTCACCTGTGTTCACGTGTGTCCACCTGTGTTCACGTGTGTCACCTGTGTTCATGTGTGTTCACCTGCGTCACCTGTGTTCACGTGTGTTCACGTGTGTCACCTGTGTTCACGTGTGTCACCTGTGTTCACGTGTGTCCACCTGTGTTTACGTGTGTCACCTGTGTTCACGTGTGTCCACCTGTGTCACGTGTGTCCATCTGTGTCACGTCTGTCACCTGTGTTCACGTGTGTCACCTGTGTTCACGTGTGTCACCTGTGTTCACCTCTGTTCACGTGTCACGTGTGTCCACCTGTGTCACCTGTGTTCATGTGTGTCACCTGTGTTCACGTGTGTTCACCTGTGTTCACCTGTGTCACCTGTGTTCACGTGTCACCTGTGTTCACCTGTGTTCACGTGTGTCACCTGTGTTCACGTGTGTCACCTGTGTTCATGTGTGTCCACCTGTGTCACCTGTGTTCAAGTGTGTCACCTGTGTTCACCTGTGTTCACGTGTGTCACCTGTGTTCACGTGTGTCACCTGTGTTCACGTGTGTTCACGTGTGTCACCTGTGTTCACGTGTGTTCACGTGTGTCACCTGTGTTCACGTGTGTCCACCTGTGTTCACGTGTGTTACCTGTGTTCACGTGTGTCCACCTGTGTCACGTGTGTCCACCTGTGTCACGTGTGTCACCTGTGTTCACGTGTGTCACCTGTGTTCACGTGTGTCACCTGTGTTCACGTGTGTCCACCTGTGTCACGTGTGTTCACCTGTGTCACGTGTGTCCACCTGTGTTCACCTGTGTCAACGCGTGTCACCTGTGTCAACGTGTGTTCACCTGTCACCTGTGTTCACCTGTGTTCACCTGTGTTCACTTGTGTCACCTGTGTTCACCTGTGTCACCTGTGTTCACCTGTTTCAACGCGTGTCACCTGTGTCAACGTGTGTTCGCCTGTGTCACGTGTGTTCACCTGTGTCACCTGTGTTCACCTGTGTCACGTGTGTTCACCTGTGTCAACGTGTGTTCACCTGTGTTCACCTGTGTCACCTGTGTTCACCTGTGTTCACCTGTGTCACCTGTGTTCACCTGTGTCCCCTGTGTCCACCTGTGTTCACGTGTGTCACCTGTGTTCACGTGTGTCACCTGTGTTCACGTGTGTCACCTGTGTTCAAGTGTGTCCACCTGTGTCACGTGTGCTCACCTGTGTCACGTGTGTTCACCTGTGTTCACCTGTGTCAACGCGTGTCACCTGTGTCAACGTGTGTTCACCTGTCACGTGAGTTCACCTGTGTTCACCTGTGTTCACCTGTGTCACCTGTGTTCAGCTGTGTCATCTGTGTTCACCTGTGTCAACGCGTGTCACCTGTGTCAATGTGTGTTCGCCTGTGTCACGTGTGTTCACCTGTGTCACCTGTGTTCACCTGTGTCACGTGTGTTCACCTGTGTCAACGTGTGTTCACCTGTGTTCACCTGTGTCACCTGTGTTCACCTGTGTTCACCTGTGTCACCTGTGTTCACCTGTGTCACCTGTGTCCACCTGTGTTCACGTGTGTCACCTGTGTTCACGTGTGTCATCTGTGTTCACGTGTGTCATCTGTGTTCACGTGTGTTCAAGTGTGTCCACATGTGTCACCTGTGTTCACGTGTGTCACCTGTGTTCACGTGTGTTCACGTGTGTTCACCTCTGTTCACCTGTGTTCACGTGTCACCTGTGTTCACCTGTGTTCACCTGTGTCACCTGTGTTCACCTGTGTCACCTGTGTCCACCTGTGTTCACGTGTGTCACCTGTGTTCACGTGTGTCCACCTGTGTTCACGTGTGTCACCTGTGTTCACGTGTGTCACCTGTGTTCACGTGTGTCCACCTGTGTTCACCTGTGTTCACGTGTCAAGTGTGTCCACCTGTGTCACCTGTGTTCACGTGTGTCACCTGTGTTCATGTGTGTCACCTGTGTTCACGTGTGTCCACCTGTGTTCACGTGTGTCACCTGTGTTCACGTGTGTCACCTGTGTTCACGTGTGTCCACCTGTGTTCACGTGTCACCTGTGTCACCTGTGTTCACCTGTGTTCACGTGTGTCACCTGTGTTCACGTGTGTTCACGTGTGTCACCTGTGTTCACGTGTGTCACCTGTGTTCACGTGTGTCCACCTGTGTCACGTGTGTCACCTGTGTTCACGTGTGTCCACCTGTGTCACGTGTGTCACCTGTGTTCACGTTTGTCACCTGTGTTCACCTGTGTCACCTGTGTCCACCTGTGTTCACGTGTGTCACCTGTGTTCACGTGTGTCACCTGTGTCACGTGTGTTCACCTGTGTCACGTGTGTTCACCTGTGTTCACCTGTGTCACCTGTGTTCACCTGTGTCAACGCGTGTCACCTGTGTCACCTGTGTTCACCTGTGTTCACCTGTGTCACCTGTGTTCACCTGTGTCACCTGTGTTCACCTGTGTCAACGCGTGTCACCTGTGTCACGTGTGTTCACCTGTGTCACCTGTGTTCACCTGTGTCACCTGTGTTCACCTGTGTCACCTGTGTTCACCTGTGTCACGTGTGTTCACCTGCGTCACCTGTGTTCACGTGTGTCACCTGTGTTCACGTGTGTCACCTGTGTTCACGTGTGTCACCTGTGTTCACGTGTGTCCACCTGTGTTCACGTGTGTCACCTGTGTTCACGTGTGTCACCTGTGTTCACATGTGTCCACCTGTGTCACGTGTGTCCATCTGTGTCACGTGTGTCCATCTGTGTCACGTGTGTCCATCTGTGTCACGTGTGTCACCTGTGTTCACGTGTGTCACCTGTGTTCACGTGTGTCACCTGTGTTCACCTGTGTTCACGTGTCACCTGTGTCACCTGTGTCCACCTGTGTTCATGTGTGTCACCTGTGTTCACGTGTGTCACCTGTGTTCACGTGTGTCACCTGTGTTCACGTGTGTCCACCTGTGTTCACGTGTGTCACCTGTGTTCACGTGTGTCACCTGTGTTCACGTGTGTCCACCTGTGTTCACGTGTGTCACCTGTGTTCACGTTTGTCACCTGTGTTCACCTGTGTCACCTGTGTTCACGTGTGTCACCTGTGTTCACCTGTTTCATCTGTGTTCACGTGTGTCACCTGTTTTCACGTGTGTCCACCTGTGTTCACGTGTGTCACCTGTGTTCACGTGTGTCACCTGTGTTCACCTGTGTCACCTGTGTTCACGTGTGTCACCTGTGTTCACCTGTGTCACCTGTGTCCACCTGTGTTCACGTGTGTCACCTGTGTTCACGTGTGTCACCTGTGTCACGTGTGTTCACCTGTGTCACGTGTGTTCACCTGTGTCACGTGTGTTCACCTGTGTCACGTGTGTTCACCTGTGTTCACCTGTGTCACCTGTGTTCACCTGTGTCAACGCGTGTCACCTGTGTCAACGTGTGTTCACCTGTCACGTCTGTTCACCTGTGTCACCTGTGTTCACCTGTGTTCACCTGTGTCACCTGTGTTCACCTGTGTCAACGCGTGTTACCTGTGTCACGTGTGTTCACCTGTGTTACCTGTGTTCACCTGTGTCACCTGTGTTCACCTGTGTCACGTGTGTTCACCTGCGTCACCTGTGTTCACGTGTGTTCACGTGTGTCACCTGTGTTCACGTGTGTCACCTGTGTTCACGTGTGTCCACCTGTGTTCACGTGTGTCACCTGTGTTCACGTGTGTCCACCTGTGTCACTTGTGTCCATCTGTGTCACGTCTGTCACCTGTGTTCACGTGTGTCACCTGTGTTCACGTGTGTCACCTGTGTTCACCTCTGTTCACGTGTCACGTGTGTCCACCTGTGTCACCTGTGTTCATGTGTGTCACCTGTGTTCACGTGTGTTCACCTGTGTTCACCTGTGTCACCTGTGTTCACGTGTCACCTGTGTTCACCTGTGTTCACGTGTGTCACCTGTGTTCACGTGTGTCACCTGTGTTCATGTGTGTCCACCTGTGTATCCTGTGTTCACGTGTGTTCACGTGTGTCACCTGTGTTCACGTGTGTCACCTGTGTTCACGTGTGTCCACCTGTGTTCACGTGTGTCACCTGTGTTCATGTGTGTTCACCTGCGTCACCTGTGTTCACGTGTGTTCACGTGTGTCACCTGTGTTCACGTGTGTCACCTGTGTTCACGTGTGTCCACCTGTGTTTACGTGTGTCACCTGTGTTCACGTGTGTCCACCTGTGTCACGTGTGTCCATCTGTGTCACGTCTGTCACCTGTGTTCACGTGTGTCACCTGTGTTCACGTGTGTCACCTGTGTTCACCTCTGTTCACGTGTCACGTGTGTCCACCTGTGTCACCTGTGTTCATGTGTGTCACCTGTGTTCACGTGTGTTCACCTGTGTTCACCTGTGTCACCTGTGTTCACGTGTCACCTGTGTTCACCTGTGTTCACGTGTGTCACCTGTGTTCACGTGTGTCACCTGTGTTCATGTGTGTCCACCTGTGTCACCTGTGTTCAAGTGTGTCACCTGTGTTCACCTGTGTTCACGTGTGTCACCTGTGTTCACGTGTGTCACCTGTGTTCACGTGTGTTCACGTGTGTCACCTGTGTTCACGTGTGTTCACGTGTGTCACCTGTGTTCACGTGTGTCCACCTGTGTTCACGTGTGTTACCTGTGTTCACGTGTGTCCACCTGTGTCACGTGTGTCCACCTGTGTCACGTGTGTCACCTGTGTTCACGTGTGTCACCTGTGTTCACGTGTGTCACCTGTGTTCACGTGTGTCCACCTGTGTCACGTGTGTTCACCTGTGTCACGTGTGTCCACCTGTGTTCACCTGTGTCAACGCGTGTCACCTGTGTCAACGTGTGTTCGCCTGTGTCACGTGTGTTCACCTGTGTCACCTGTGTTCACCTGTGTCACGTGTGTTCACCTGTGTCAACCTGTGTCAACGTGTGTTCACCTGTGTTCACCTGTGTCACCTGTGTTCACCTGTGTTCACCTGTGTCACCTGTGTTCACCTGTGTCACCTGTGTCCACCTGTGTTCACGTGTGTCACCTGTGTTCACGTGTGTCACCTGTGTTCACGTGTGTCACCTGTGTTCACGTGTGTCCACCTGTGTTCACGTGTGTCACCTGTGTTCACGTGTGTCACCTGTGTTCACGTGTGTCCACCTGTGTTCACGTGTGTCACCTGTGTTCACGTGTGTCACCTGTGTTCACCTGTGTCACCTGTGTTCACGTGTGTCACCTGTGTTCACCTGTGTCATCTGTGTTCACGTGTGTCACCTGTTTTCACGTGTGTCACCTGTGTTCACGTGTGTCACCTGTGTTCACCTGTGTCACCTGTGTTCACGTGTGTCACCTGTGTTCACCTGTGTCACCTGTGTCCACCTGTGTTCACGTGTGTCACCTGTGTTCACGTGTGTCACCTGTGTCACGTGTGTTCACCTGTGTCACGTGTGTTCACCTATGTTCACCTGTGTCACCTGTGTTCACCTGTGTCAACGCGTGTCACCTGTGTCAACGTGTGTTCACCTGTCACGTCTGTTCACCTGTGTCACCTGTGTTCACCTGTGTTCACCTGTGTTCACCTGTGTCACCTGTGTTCACCTGTGTCAACGCGTGTTACCTGTGTCACGTGTGTTCACCTGTGTTACCTGTGTTCACCTGTGTCACCTGTGTTCACCTGTGTCACGTGTGTTCACCTGCGTCACCTGTGTTCACGTGTGTTCACGTGTGTCACCTGTGTTCACGTGTGTCACCTGTGTTCACGTGTGTCCACCTGTGTTCACGTGTGTCACCTGTGTTCACGTGTGTCCACCTGAGTCACGTGTGTCCATCTGTGTCACGTCTGTCACCTGTGTTCACGTGTGTCACCTGTGTTCACGTGTGTCACCTGTGTTCACCTCTGTTCACGTGTCACGTGTGTCCACCTGTGTCACCTGTGTTCATGTGTGTCACCTGTGTTCACGTGTGTTCACCTGTGTTCACCTGTGTCACCTGTGTTCACGTGTCACCTGTGTTCACCTGTGTTCACGTGTGTCACCTGTGTTCATGTGTGTCCACCTATGTATCCTGTGTTCACGTGTGTTCACGTGTGTCACCTGTGTTCACGTGTGTCACCTGTGTTCACGTGTGTCCACCTGTGTTCACGTGTGTCACCTGTGTTCATGTGTGTTCACCTGCGTCACCTGTGTTCACGTGTGTTCACGTGTGTCACCTGTGTTCACGTGTGTCACCTGTGTTCACGTGTGTCCACCTGTGTTTACGTGTGTCACCTGTGTTCACGTGTGTCCACCTGTGTCACGTGTGTCCATCTGTGTCACGTCTGTCACCTGTGTTCACGTGTGTCACCTGTGTTCACGTGTGTCACCTGTGTTCACCTCTGTTCACGTGTCACGTGTGTCCACCTGTGTCACCTGTGTTCATGTGTGTCACCTGTGTTCACGTGTGTTCACCTGTGTTCACGTGTGTCACCTGTGTTCACGTGTGTTCACGTGTGTCACCTGTGTTCACGTGTGTTCACGTGTGTCACCTGTGTTCACGTGTGTCCACCTGTGTTCACGTGTGTTACCTGTGTTCACGTGTGTCCACCTGTGTCACGTGTGTCCACCTGTGTCACGTGTGTCACCTGTGTTCACGTGTGTCACCTGTGTTCACGTGTGTCACCTGTGTTCACGTGTGTCCACCTGTGTCACGTGTGTTCACCTGTGTCACGTGTGTCCACCTGTGTTCACCTGTGTCAACGCGTGTCACCTGTGTCAACGTGTGTTCACCTGTCACCTGTGTTCACCTGTGTTCACCTGTGTTCACTTGTGTCACCTGTGTTCACCTGTGTCACCTGTGTTCACCTGTTTCAACGCGTGTCACCTGTGTCAACGTGTGTTCGCCTGTGTCACGTGTGTTCACCTGTGTCACCTGTGTTCACCTGTGTCACGTGTGTTCACCTGTGTCAACGTGTGTTCACCTGTGTTCACCTGTGTCACCTGTGTTCACCTGTGTTCACCTGTGTCACCTGTGTTCACCTGTGTCCCCTGTGTCCACCTGTGTTCACGTGTGTCACCTGTGTTCACGTGTGTCACCTGTGTTCACGTGTGTCACCTGTGTTCAAGTGTGTCCACCTGTGTCACGTGTGCTCACCTGTGTCACGTGTGTTCACCTGTGTTCACCTGTGTCAACGCGTGTCACCTGTGTCAACGTGTGTTCACCTGTCACGTGAGTTCACCTGTGTTCACCTGTGTTCACCTGTGTCACCTGTGTTCAGCTGTGTCATCTGTGTTCACCTGTGTCAACGCGTGTCACCTGTGTCAATGTGTGTTCGCCTGTGTCACGTGTGTTCACCTGTGTCACCTGTGTTCACCTGTGTCACGTGTGTTCACCTGTGTCAACGTGTGTTCACCTGTGTTCACCTGTGTCACCTGTGTTCACCTGTGTTCACCTGTGTCACCTGTGTTCACCTGTGTCACCTGTGTCCACCTGTGTTCACGTGTGTCACCTGTGTTCACGTGTGTCATCTGTGTTCACGTGTGTCATCTGTGTTCACGTGTGTTCAAGTGTGTCCACATGTGTCACCTGTGTTCACGTGTGTCACCTGTGTTCACGTGTGTTCACGTGTGTTCACCTCTGTTCACCTGTGTTCACGTGTCACCTGTGTTCACCTGTGTTCACCTGTGTCACCTGTGTTCACCTGTGTCACCTGTGTTCACGTGTGTCACCTGTGTTCACGTGTGTCCACCTGTGTTCACGTGTGTCACCTGTGTTCACGTGTGTCACCTGTGTTCACGTGTGTCCACCTGTGTTCACCTGTGTTCACGTGTCAAGTGTGTCCACCTGTGTCACCTGTGTTCACGTGTGTCACCTGTGTTCATGTGTGTCACCTGTGTTCACGTGTGTCCACCTGTGTTCACGTGTGTCACCTGTGTTCACGTGTGTCACCTGTGTTCACGTGTGTCCACCTGTGTTCACGTGTCACCTGTGTCACCTGTGTTCACCTGTGTTCACGTGTGTCACCTGTGTTCACGTGTGTTCACGTGTGTCACCTGTGTTCACGTGTGTCACCTGTGTTCACGTGTGTCCACCTGTGTCACGTGTGTCACCTGTGTTCACGTGTGTCCACCTGTGTCACGTGTGTCACCTGTGTTCACGTTTGTCACCTGTGTTCACCTGTGTCACCTGTGTCCACCTGTGTTCACGTGTGTCACCTGTGTTCACGTGTGTCACCTGTGTCACGTGTGTTCACCTGTGTCACGTGTGTTCACCTGTGTTCACCTGTGTCACCTGTGTTCACCTGTCAACGCGTGTCACCTGTGTCACCTGTGTTCACCTGTGTTCACCTGTGTCACCTGTGTTCACCTGTGTCACCTGTGTTCACCTGTGTCAACGCGTGTCACCTGTGTCACGTGTGTTCACCTGTGTCACCTGTGTTCACCTGTGTCACCTGTGTTCACCTGTGTCACCTGTGTTCACCTGTGTCACGTGTGTTCACCTGCGTCACCTGTGTTCACGTGTGTCACCTGTGTTCACGTGTGTCACCTGTGTTCACGTGTGTCACCTGTGTTCACGTGTGTCCACCTGTGTTCACGTGTGTCACCTGTGTTCACGTGTGTCACCTGTGTTCACATGTGTCCACCTGTGTCACGTGTGTCCATCTGTGTCACGTGTGTCCATCTGTGTCACGTGTGTCCATCTGTGTCACGTGTGTCACCTGTGTTCACGTGTGTCACCTGTGTTCACGTGTGTCACCTGTGTTCACCTGTGTTCACGTGTCACGTGTGTCCACCTGTGTCACCTGTGTTCATGTGTGTCACCTGTGTTCACGTGTGTTCACCTGTGTTCACCTGTGTCACCTGTGTTCACGTGTCACCTGTGTTCACCTATGTTCACGTGTGTCACTTGTGTTCACGTGTGTCACCTGTGTTCAAGTGTGTCACCTGTGTTCACCTGTGATCACGTGTGTCACCTGTGTTCACCTGTGATCACGTGTGTCACCTGTGTTCACGTGTGTCACCTGTGTTCATGTGTGTTCACCTGTGTCACCTGTGTTCACGTGTGTCACCTGTGTTCACGTGTGTTCACGTGTGTCACCTGTGTTCACGTGTGTCACCTGTGTTCACGTGTGTCACCTGTGTTCACATGTGTCCACCTGTGTCACGTGTGTTCACCTGTGTCACCTGTGTTCACCTGTGTCAACGCGTGTCACCTGTGTCAACGTGTGTTCGCCTGTGTCACGTGTGTTCACCTGTGTCACCTGTGTTCACCTGTGTCACGTGTGTTCACCTGTGTCAACCTGTGTCAACGTGTGCTCACCTGTGTTCACCTGTGTCACCTGTGTTCACCTGTGTTCACCTGTGTTCATGTGTGTCACCTGTGTTCACGTGTGTCCACCTGTGTTCACGTGTGTCACCTGTGTTCACGTGTGTCACCTGTGTTCACGTGTGTCCACCTGTGTTCACCTGTGTTCACGTGTCACCTGTGTTCACCTGTGTTCACGTGTGTCACCTGTGTTCACGTGTGTTCACGTGTGTCACCTGTGTTCACGTGTGTCACCTGTGTTCACGTGTGTCCACCTGTGTTCACGTGTGTCCACCTGTGTTCACGTGTGTCACCTGTGTTCACGTGTGTCACCTGTGTTCACGTGTGTCCACCTGTGTTCACGTGTGTCACCTGTGTTCACGTGTGTCACCTGTGTTCACCTGTGTCACCTGTGTTCACGTGTGTCACCTGTGTTCACCTGTGTCACCTGTGTTCACGTGTCACCTGTGTTCACCTATGTTCACGTGTGTCACTTGTGTTCACGTGTGTCACCTGTGTTCAAGTGTGTCCACCTGTGTCACCTGTGTTCAAGTGTGTCACCTGTGTTCACCTGTGATCACGTGTGTCACCTGTGTTCACGTGTGTCACCTGTGTTCATGTGTGTTCACCTGTGTCACCTGTGTTCACATGTGTCACCTGTGTTCACGTGTGTTCACGTGTGTCACCTGTGTTCACGTGTGTCACCTGTGTTCACCTGTGTCACCTGTGTTCACATGTGTCCACCTGTGTCACGTGTGTTCACCTGTGTCACCTGTGTTCACCTGTGTCAACGCGTGTCACCTGTGTCAACGTGTGTTCGCCTGTGTCACGTGTGTTCACCTGTGTCACCTGTGTTCACCTGTGTCACGTGTGTTCACCTGTGTCAACCTGTGTCAACGTGTGCTCACCTGTGTTCACCTGTGTCACCTGTGTTCACCTGTGTTCACCTGTGTTCATGTGTGTCACCTGTGTTCACGTGTGTCCACCTGTGTTCACGTGTGTCACCTGTGTTCACGTGTGTCACCTGTGTTCACGTGTGTCCACCTGTGTTCACCTGTGTTCACGTGTCACCTGTGTTCACCTGTGTTCACGTGTGTCACCTGTGTTCACGTGTGTTCACGTGTGTCACCTGTGTTC
Source organism: Eucyclogobius newberryi (assembly GCF_026437365.1). Classification (NCBI taxonomy): domain Eukaryota; kingdom Metazoa; phylum Chordata; class Actinopteri; order Gobiiformes; family Gobiidae; genus Eucyclogobius; species Eucyclogobius newberryi. Next base: position 35,433,309 of record NW_027315746.1, on the reverse strand, counting down.
ATGTGTGTCCACCTGTGTTCACGTGTGTCCACCTGTGTTCACGTGTGTCACCTGTGTTCACGTGTGTCACCTGTGTTCACGTGTGTCACCTGTGTTCACGTGTGTCACCTGTGTTCACCTGTGTCACCTGTGTTCACGTGTGTCACCTGTGTTCACCTGTGTCACCTGTGTCCACCTGTGTTCACGTGTGTCACCTGTGTTCACGTGTGTCACCTGTGTCACGTGTGTTCACCTGTGTCACGTGTGTTCACCTGTGTTCACCTGTGTCACCTGTGTTCACCTGTGTCAACGCGTGTCACCTGTGTCAACGTGTGTTCACCTGTCACGTCTGTTCACCTGTGTCACCTGTGTTCACCTGTGTTCACCTGTGTCACCTGTGTTCACCTGTGTCAACGCGTGTTACCTGTGTCACGTGTGTTCACCTGTGTTACCTGTGTTCACCTGTGTCACCTGTGTTCACCTGTGTCACGTGTGTTCACCTGCGTCACCTGTGTTCACGTGTGTTCACGTGTGTCACCTGTGTTCACGTGTGTCACCTGTGTTCACGTGTGTCCACCTGTGTTCACGTGTGTCACCTGTGTTCACGTGTGTCCACCTGTGTCACGTGTGTCCATCTGTGTCACGTCTGTCACCTGTGTTCACGTGTGTCACCTGTGTTCACGTGTGTCACCTGTGTTCACCTCTGTTCACGTGTCACGTGTGTCCACCTGTGTCACCTGTGTTCATGTGTGTCACCTGTGTTCACGTGTGTTCACCTGTGTTCACCTGTGTCACCTGTGTTCACGTGTCACCTGTGTTCACCTGTGTTCACGTGTGTCACCTGTGTTCACGTGTGTCACCTGTGTTCATGTGTGTCCACCTGTGTATCCTGTGTTCACGTGTGTTCACGTGTGTCACCTGTGTTCACGTGTGTCACCTGTGTTCACGTGTGTCCACCTGTGTTCACGTGTGTCACCTGTGTTCATGTGTGTTCACCTGCGTCACCTGTGTTCACGTGTGTTCACGTGTGTCACCTGTGTTCATGTGTGTCACCTGTGTTCACGTGTGTCCACCTGTGTTCACGTGTGTCACCTGTGTTCACGTGTGTCCACCTGTGTCACGTGTGTCCATCTGTGTCACGTCTGTCACCTGTGTTCACGTGTGTCACCTGTGTTCACGTGTGTCACCTGTGTTCACCTCTGTTCACGTGTCACGTGTGTCCACCTGTGTCACCTGTGTTCATGTGTGTCACCTGTGTTCACGTGTGTTCACCTGTGTTCACCTGTGTCACCTGTGTTCACGTGTCACCTGTGTTCACCTGTGTTCACGTGTGTCACCTGTGTTCAAGTGTGTCACCTGTGTTCATGTGTGTCCACCTGTGTCACCTGTGTTCAAGTGTGTCACCTGTGTTCACCTGTGTTCACGTGTGTCACCTGTGTTCACGTGTGTCACCTGTGTTCACGTGTGTTCACGTGTGTCACCTGTGTTCACGTGTGTTCACGTGTGTCACCTGTGTTCACGTGTGTCCACCTGTGTTCACGTGTGTTACCTGTGTTCACGTGTGTCCACCTGTGTCACGTGTGTCCACCTGTGTCACGTGTGTCACCTGTGTTCACGTGTGTCACCTGTGTTCACGTGTGTCACCTGTGTTCACGTGTGTCCACCTGTGTCACGTGTGTTCACCTGTGTCACGTGTGTCCACCTGTGTTCACCTGTGTCAACGCGTGTCACCTGTGTCAACGTGTGTTCACCTGTCACCTGTGTTCACCTGTATTCACCTGTGTTCACTTGTGTCACCTGTGTTCACCTGTGTCACCTGTGTTCACCTGTTTCAACGCGTGTCACCTGTGTCAACGTGTGTTCGCCTGTGTCACTTGTGTTCACCTGTGTCACCTGTGTTCACCTGTGTCACGTGTGTTCACCTGTGTCAACGTGTGTTCACCTGTGTTCACCTGTGTCACCTGTGTTCACCTGTGTTCACCTGTGTCACCTGTGTTCACCTGTGTCACCTGTGTCCACCTGTGTTCACGTGTGTCACCTGTGTTCACGTGTGTCACCTGTGTTCACGTGTGTCACCTGTGTTCACGTGTGTCCACCTGTGTCACGTGTGCTCACCTGTGTCACGTGTGTTCACCTGTGTTCACCTGTGTCAACGCGTGTCACCTGTGTCAACGTGTGTTCACCTGTCACGTGAGTTCACCTGTGTCACCTGTGTTCACCTGTGTCACGTGTGTTCACCTGTGTCAACGTGTGTTCACCTGTGTTCACCTGTGTCACCTGTGTTCACCTGTGTTCACCTGTGTCACCTGTGTTCACCTGTGTCACCTGTGTCCACCTGTGTTCACGTGTGTCACCTGTGTTCACGTGTGTCATCTGTGTTCACGTGTGTCATCTGTGTTCACGTGTGTTCAAGTGTGTCCACATGTGTCACCTGTGTTCACGTGTGTCACCTGTGTTCACGTGTGTTCACGTGTGTTCACCTCTGTTCACCTGTGTTCACGTGTCACCTGTGTCACCTGTGTTCACCTGTGTTCACCTGTGTTCACGCGTGTCACCTGTGTTCACGTGTGTCACCTGTGTTCACGTGTGTCCACCTGTGTTCACGTGTGTCACCTGTGTTCACGTGTGTCCACCTGTGTTCACGTGTGTCACCTGTGTTCACGTGTGTCACCTGTGTTCACGTGTGTCCACCTGTGTTCACCTGTGTTCACGTGTCAAGTGTGTCCACTTGTGTCACCTGTGTTCACGTTTGTCACCTGTGTTCATGTGTGTCACCTGTGTTCACGTGTGTCCACCTGTGTTCACGTGTGTCACCTGTGTTCACGTGTGTCACCTGTGTTCACGTGTGTCCACCTGTGTTCACGTGTCACCTGTGTCACCTGTGTTCACCTGTGTTCACGTGTGTCACCTGTGTTCACGTGTGTTCACGTGTGTCACCTGTGTTCACGTGTGTCACCTGTGTTCACGTGTGTCCACCTGTGTCACGTGTGTCACCTGTGTTCACGTGTGTCCACCTGTGTCACCTGTGTCACCTGTGTTCACGTGTGTCACCTGTGTTCACCTGTGTCACCTGTGTCCACCTGTGTTCACGTGTGTCACCTGTGTTCACGTGTGTCACCTGTGTCACGTGTGTTCACCTGTGTCACGTGTGTTCACCTGTGTTCACCTGTGTCACCTGTGTTCACCTGTGTCAACGCGTGTCACCTGTGTCACCTGTGTTCACCTGTGTTCACCTGTGTCACCTGTGTTCACCTGTGTCACCTGTGTTCACCTGTGTCAACGCGTGTCACCTGTGTCACGTGTGTTCACCTGTGTCACCTGTGTTCACCTGTGTCACCTGTGTTCACCTGTGTCACCTGTGTTCACCTGTGTCACGTGTGTTCACCTGCGTCACCTGTGTTCACGTGTGTCACCTGTGTTCACGTGTGTCACCTGTGTTCACGTGTGTCACCTGTGTTCACGTGTGTCCACCTGTGTTCACGTGTGTCACCTGTGTTCACGTGTGTCCACCTGTGTCACTTGTGTCCATCTGTGTCACGTGTGTCCATCTGTGTCACGTGTGTCCATCTGTGTCACGTGTGTCACCTGTTTTCACGTGTGTCACCTGTGTTCACGTGTGTCACCTGTGTTCACCTGTGTTCACGTGTCACGTGTGTCCACCTGTGTCACCTGTGTTCATGTGTGTCACCTGTGTTCACGTGTGTTCACCTGTGTTCACCTGTGTCACCTGTGTTCACGTGTCACCTGTGTTCACCTATGTTCACGTGTGTCACTTGTGTTCACGTGTGTCACCTGTGTTCATGTGTGTCCACCTGTGTCACCTGTGTTCAAGTGTGTCACCTGTGTTCACCTGTGATCACGTGTGTCACCTGTGTTCACGTGTGTCACCTGTGTTCATGTGTGTTCACCTGTGTCACCTGTGTTCACGTGTGTCACCTGTGTTCACGTGTGTTCACGTGTGTCACCTGTGTTCACGTGTGTCACCTGTGTTCACGTGTGTCACCTGTGTTCACATGTGTCCACCTGTGTCACGTGTGTTCACCTGTGTCACCTGTGTTCACCTGTGTCAACACGTGTCACCTGTGTCAACGTGTGTTCGCCTGTGTCACGTGTGTTCACCTGTGTCACCTGTGTTCACCTGTGTCACGTGTGTTCACCTGTGTCAACCTGTGGCAACGTGTGCTCACCTGTGTTCACCTGTGTCACCTGTGTTCACCTGTGTTCACCTGTGTCACCTGTGTTCACCTGTGTCACCTGTGTCCACCTGTGTTCACGTGTGTCACCTGTGTTCACGTGTGTCACCTGTGTTCACGTGTGTCCACCTGTGTCTTGTGTGTTCACCTGTGTCACGTGTGTTCACCTGTGTTCACCTGTGTCAACGCGTGTCACCTGTGTCAACGTGTGTTCACCTGTCACGTGTGTTCACCTGTGTTCACCTGTGTTCACCTGTGTCACCTGTGTTCACCTGTGTCACCTGTGTTCACCTGTGTCAACGCGTGTCACCTCTGTCAACGTGTGTTCGCCTGTGTCACCTGTGTTCACCTGTGTCAACGCGTCACCTGTGTCAACGTGTGTTCGCCTGTGTCACGTGTGTTCACCTGTGTCACCTGTGTTCACCTGTGTCACGTGTGTTCACCTGTGTCAACCTGTGTCAACGTGTGCTCACCTGTGTTCACCTGTGTCACCTGTGTTCACCTGTGTTCACCTGTGTTCATGTGTGTCACCATGTGTTCACGTGTGTCCACCTGTGTTCACGTGTGTCACCTGTGTTCACGTGTGTCACCTGTGTTCACGTGTGTCCACCTGTGTTCACCTGTGTTCACGTGTCACCTGTGTTCACCTGTGTTCACGTGTGTCACCTGTGTTCACGTGTGTTCACGTGTGTCACCTGTGTTCACGTGTGTCACCTGTGTTCACGTGTGTCCACCTGTGTTCACGTGTGTCCACCTGTGTTCACGTGTGTCACCTGTGTTCACGTGTGTCACCTGTGTTCACGTGTGTCCACCTGTGTTCACGTGTGTCACCTGTGTTCACGTGTGTCACCTGTGTTCACCTGTGTCACCTGTGTTCACGTGTGTCACCTGTGTTCACCTGTGACACCTGTGTCCACCTGTGTTCACGTGTGTCACCTGTGTTCACGTGTGTCACCTGTGTCACGTGTGTTCACCTGTGTCACGTGTGTTCACCTGTGTTCACCTGTGTCACCTGTGTTCACCTGTGTCAACGCGTGTCACCTGTGTCAACGTGTGTTCACCTGTCACGTCTGTTCACCTGTGTCACCTGTGTTCACCTGTGTTCACCTGTGTCACCTGTGTTCACCTGTGTCAACGCGTGTTACCTGTGTCACGTGTGTTCACCTGTGTTACCTGTGTTCACCTGTGTCACCTGTGTTCACCTGTGTCACGTGTGTTCACCTGCGTCACCTGTGTTCACGTGTGTTCACGTGTGTCACCTGTGTTCACGTGTGTCACCTGTGTTCACGTGTGTCCACCTGTGTTCACGTGTGTCACCTGTGTTCACGTGTGTCCACCTGTGTCACGTGTGTCCATCTGTGTCACGTCTGTCACCTGTGTTCACGTGTGTCACCTGTGTTCACGTGTGTCACCTGTGTTCACCTCTGTTCACGTGTCACGTGTGTCCACCTGTGTCACCTGTGTTCATGTGTGTCACCTGTGTTCACGTGTGTTCACCTGTGTTCACCTGTGTCACCTGTGTTCACGTGTCACCTGTGTTCACCTGTGTTCACGTGTGTCACCTGTTTTCACGTGTGTCACCTGTGTTCATGTGTGTCCACCTGTGTATCCTGTGTTCACGTGTGTTCACGTGTGTCACCTGTGTTCACGTGTGTCACCTGTGTTCACGTGTGTCCACCTGTGTTCACGCGTGTCACCTGTGTCAACGTGTGTTCACCTGTCACGTCTGTTCACCTGTGTCACCTGTGTTCACCTGTGTTCACCTGTGTCACCTGTGTTCACCTGTGTCAACGCGTGTTACCTGTGTCACGTGTGTTCACCTGTGTTACCTGTGTTCACCTGTGTCACCTGTGTTCACCTGTGTCACGTGTGTTCACCTGCGTCACCTGTGTTCACGTGTGTTCACGTGTGTCACCTGTGTTCACGTGTGTCACCTGTGTTCACGTGTGTCCACCTGTGTTCACGTGTGTCACCTGTGTTCACGTGTGTCCACCTGTGTCACGTGTGTCCATCTGTGTCACGTCTGTCACCTGTGTTCACGTGTGTCACCTGTGTTCACGTGTGTCACCTGTGTTCACCTCTGTTCACGTGTCACGTGTGTCACCTGTGTCACCTGTGTTCATGTGTGTCACCTGTGTTCACGTGTGTTCACCTGTGTTCACCTGTGTCACCTGTGTTCACGTGTCACCTGTGTTCACCTGTGTTCACGTGTGTCACCTGTGTTCACGTGTGTCACCTGTGTTCATGTGTGTCCACCTGTGTATCCTGTGTTCACGTGTGTTCACGTGTGTCACCTGTGTTCACGTGTGTCACCTGTGTTCACGTGTGTCCACCTGTGTTCACGTGTGTCACCTGTGTTCATGTGTGTTCACCTGCGTCACCTGTGTTCACGTGTGTTCACGTGTGTCACCTGTGTTCACGTGTGTCCACCTGTGTTCACGTGTGTCACCTGTGTTCACGTGTGTCCACCTGTGTCACGTGTGTCCATCTGTGTCACGTCTGTAGCCTGTGTTCACGTGTGTCACCTGTGTTCACGTGTGTCACCTGTGTTCACCTCTGTTCACGTGTCACGTGTGTCCACCTGTGTCACCTGTGTTCACGTGTGTCACCTGTGTTCATGTGTGTCCACCTGTGTCACCTGTGTTCAAGTGTGTCACCTGTGTTCACCTGTGTTCACGTGTGTCACCTGTGTTCACGTGTGTTCACGTGTGTCACCTGTGTTCACGTGTGTTCACGTGTGTCACCTGTGTTCACGTGTGTCCACCTGTGTTCACGTGTGTTACTTGTGTTCACGTGTGTCCACCTGTGTCACGTGTGTCCACCTGTGTCACGTGTGTCACCTGTGTTCACGTGTGTCACCTGTGTTCACGTGTGTCACCTGTGTTCACGTGTGTCCACCTGTGTCACGTGTGTTCACCTGTGTCACGTGTGTCCACCTGTGTTCACCTGTGTCAACGCGTGTCACCTGTGTCAACGTGTGTTCACCTGTCACCTGTGTTCACCTGTATTCACCTGTGTTCACTTGTGTCACCTGTGTTCACCTGTGTCACCTGTGTTCACCTGTTTCAACGCGTGTCACCTGTGTCAACGTGTGTTCGCCTGTGTCACGTGTGTTCACCTGTGTCACCTGTGTTCACCTGTGTCACGTGTGTTCACCTGTGTCAACGTGTGTTCACCTGTGTTCACCTGTGTCACCTGTGTTCACCTGTGTTCACCTGTGTCACCTGTGTCCACCTGTGTTCACGTGTGTCACCTGTGTTCACGTGTGTCACCTGTGTTCACGTGTGTCACCTGTGTTCACGTGTGTCCACCTGTGTCACGTGTGCTCACCTGTGTCACGTGTGTTCACCTGTGTTCACCTGTGTCAACGCGTGTCACCTGTGTCAACGTGTGTTCACCTGTCACGTGAGTTCACCTGTGTCACCTGTGTTCACCTGTGTCACGTGTGTTCACCTGTGTCAACGTGTGTTCACCTGTGTTCACCTGTGTCACCTGTGTTCACCTGTGTTCACCTGTGTCACCTGTGTTCACCTGTGTCACCTGTGTCCACCTGTGTTCACGTGTGTCACCTGTGTTCACGTGTGTCATCTGTGTTCACGTGTGTCATCTGTGTTCACGTGTGTTCAAGTGTGTCCACATGTGTCACCTGTGTTCACGTGTGTCACCTGTGTTCACGTGTGTTCACGTGTGTTCACCTCTGTTCACCTGTGTTCACGTGTCACCTGTGTCACCTGTGTTCACCTGTGTTCACCTGTGTTCACGCGTGTCACCTGTGTTCACGTGTGTCACCTGTGTTCACGTGTGTCCACCTGTGTTCACGTGTGTCACCTGTGTTCACGTGTGTCCACCTGTGTTCACGTGTGTCACCTGTGTTCACGTGTGTCACCTGTGTTCACGTGTGTCCACCTGTGTTCACCTGTGTTCACGTGTCAAGTGTGTCCACCTGTGTCACCTGTGTTCACGTTTGTCACCTGTGTTCATGTGTGTCACCTGTGTTCACGTGTGTCCACCTGTGTTCACGTGTGTCACCTGTGTTCACGTGTGTCACCTGTGTTCACGTGTGTCCACCTGTGTTCACGTGTCACCTGTGTCACCTGTGTTCACCTGTGTTCACGTGTGTCACCTGTGTTCACGTGTGTTCACGTGTGTCACCTGTGTTCACGTGTGTCACCTGTGTTCACGTGTGTCCACCTGTGTCACGTGTGTCACCTGTGTTCACGTGTGTCCACCTGTGTCACCTGTGTCACCTGTGTTCACGTGTGTCACCTGTGTTCACCTGTGTCACCTGTGTCCACCTGTGTTCACGTGTGTCACCTGTGTTCACGTGTGTCACCTGTGTCACGTGTGTTCACCTGTGTCACGTGTGTTCAACTGTGTTCACCTGTGTCACCTGTGTTCACCTGTGTCAACGCGTGTCACCTGTGTCACCTGTGTTCACCTGTGTTCACCTGTGTCACCTGTGTTCACCTGTGTCACCTGTGTTCACCTGTGTCAACGCGTGTCACCTGTGTCACGTGTGTTCACCTGTGTCACCTGTGTTCACCTGTGTCACCTGTGTTCACCTGTGTCACCTGTGTTCACCTGCGTCACGTGTGTTCACCTGCGTCACCTGTGTTCACGTGTGTCACCTGTGTTCACGTGTGTCACCTGTGTTCACGTGTGTCACCTGTGTTCACGTGTGTCCACCTGTGTTCACGTGTGTCACCTGTGTTCACGTGTGTCCACCTGTGTCACGTGTGTCCATCTGTGTCACGTGTGTCCATCTGTGTCACGTGTGTCCATCTGTGTCACGTGTGTCACCTGTTTTCACGTGTGTCACCTGTGTTCACGTGTGTCACCTGTGTTCACCTGTGTTCACGTGTCACGTGTGTCCACCTGTGTCACCTGTGTTCATGTGTGTCACCTGTGTTCACGTGTGTTCACCTGTGTTCACCTGTGTCACCTGTGTTCACGTGTCACCTGTGTTCACCTATGTTCACGTGTGTCACTTGTGTTCACGTGTGTCACCTGTGTTCATGTGTGTCCACCTGTGTCACCTGTGTTCAAGTGTGTCACCTGTGTTCACCTGTGATCACGTGTGTCACCTGTATTCACGTGTGTCACCTGTGTTCATGTGTGTTCACCTGTGTCACCTGTGTTCACGTGTGTCACCTGTGTTCACGTGTGTTCACGTGTGTCACCTGTGTTCACGTGTGTCACCTGTGTTCACGTGTGTCACCTGTGTTCACGTGTGTCACCTGTGTTCACATGTGTCCACCTGTGTCACGTGTGTTCACCTGTGTCACCTGTGTTCACCTGTGTCAACACGTGTCACCTGTGTCAACGTGTGTTCGCCTGTGTCACGTGTGTTCACCTGTGTCACCTGTGTTCACCTGTGTCACGTGTGTTCACCTGTGTCAACCTGTGGCAACGTGTGCTCACCTGTGTTCACCTGTGTCACCTGTGTTCACCTGTGTTCACCTGTGTCACCTGTGTTCACCTGTGTCACCTGTGTCCACCTGTGTTCACGTGTGTCACCTGTGTTCACGTGTGTCACCTGTGTTCACGTGTGTCCACCTGTGTCTTGTGTGTTCACCTGTGTCACGTGTGTTCACCTGTGTTCACCTGTGTCAACGCGTGTCACCTGTGTCAACGTGTGTTCACCTGTCACGTGTGTTCACCTGTGTTCACCTGTGTTCACCTGTGTCACCTGTGTTCACCTGTGTCACCTGTGTTCACCTGTGTCAACGCGTGTCACCTGTGTCAACGTGTGTTCGCCTGTGTCACCTGTGTTCACCTGTGTCAACGCGTCACCTGTGTCAACGTGTGTTCGCCTGTGTCACGTGTGTTCACCTGTGTCACCTGTGTTCACCTGTGTCACGTGTGTTCACCTGTGTCAACCTGTGTCAACGTGTGCTCACCTGTGTTCACCTGTGTCACCTGTGTTCACCTGTGTTCACCTGTGTTCATGTGTGTCACCTGTGTTCACGTGTGTCCACCTGTGTTCACGTGTGTCACCTGTGTTCACGTGTGTCACCTGTGTTCACGTGTGTCCACCTGTGTTCACCTGTGTTCACGTGTCACCTGTGTTCACCTGTGTTCACGTGTGTCACCTGTGTTCACGTGTGTCACCTGTGTTCACGTGTGTCACCTGTGTTCACGTGTGTCCACCTGTGTTCACGTGTGTCCACCTGTGTTCACGTGTGTCACCTGTGTTCACGTGTGTCACCTGTGTTCACGTGTGTCCACCTGTGTCACGTGTGTTCACCTGTGTCACGTGTGTCCACCTGTGTTCACCTGTGTCAACGCGTGTCACCTGTGTCAACGTGTGTTCGCCTGTGTCACGTGTGTTCACCTGTGTCACCTGTGTTCACCTGTGTCACGTGTGTTCACCTGTGTCAACCTGTGTCAACGTGTGTTCACCTGTGTTCACCTGTGTCACCTGTGTTCACCTGTGTTCACCTGTGTCACCTGTGTTCACCTGTGTCACCTGTGTCCACCTGTGTTCACGTGTGTCACCTGTGTTCACGTGTGTCACCTGTGTTCACGTGTGTCACCTGTGTTCACGTGTGTCCACCTGTGTTCACGTGTGTCACCTGTGTTCACGTGTGTCACCTGTGTTCACGTGTGTCCACCTGTGTTCACGTGTGTCACCTGTGTTCACGTGTGTCACCTGTGTTCACCTGTGTCACCTGTGTTCACGTGTGTCACCTGTGTTCACCTGTGTCATCTGTGTTCACGTGTGTCACCTGTTTTCACGTGTGTCACCTGTGTTCACGTGTGTCACCTGTGTTCACCTGTGTCACCTGTGTTCACGTGTGTCACCTGTGTTCACCTGTGTCACCTGTGTCCACCTGTGTTCACGTGTGTCACCTGTGTTCACGTGTGTCACCTGTGTCACGTGTGTTCACCTGTGTCACGTGTGTTCACCTATGTTCACCTGTGTCACCTGTGTTCACCTGTGTCAACGCGTGTCACCTGTGTCAACGTGTGTTCACCTGTCACGTCTGTTCACCTGTGTCACCTGTGTTCACCTGTGTTCACCTGTGTTCACCTGTGTCACCTGTGTTCACCTGTGTCAACGCGTGTTACCTGTGTCACGTGTGTTCACCTGTGTTACCTGTGTTCACCTGTGTCACCTGTGTTCACCTGTGTCACGTGTGTTCACCTGCGTCACCTGTGTTCACGTGTGTTCACGTGTGTCACCTGTGTTCACGTGTGTCACCTGTGTTCACGTGTGTCCACCTGTGTTCACATGTGTCACCTGTGTTCACGTGTGTCCACCTGAGTCACGTGTGTCCATCTGTGTCACGTCTGTCACCTGTGTTCACGTGTGTCACCTGTGTTCACGTGTGTCACCTGTGTTCACCTCTGTTCACGTGTCACGTGTGTCCACCTGTGTCACCTGTGTTCATGTGTGTCACCTGTGTTCACGTGTGTTCACCTGTGTTCACCTGTGTCACCTGTGTTCACGTGTCACCTGTGTTCACCTGTGTTCACGTGTGTCACCTGTGTTCACGTGTGTCACCTGTGTTCATGTGTGTCCACCTATGTATCCTGTGTTCACGTGTGTTCACGTGTGTCACCTGTGTTCACGTGTGTCACCTGTGTTCACGTGTGTCCACCTGTGTTCACGTGTGTCACCTGTGTTCATGTGTGTTCACCTGCGTCACCTGTGTTCACGTGTGTTCACGTGTGTCACCTGTGTTCACGTGTGTCACCTGTGTTCACGTGTGTCCACCTGTGTTTACGTGTGTCACCTGTGTTCACGTGTGTCCACCTGTGTCACGTGTGTCCATCTGTGTCACGTCTGTCACCTGTGTTCACGTGTGTCACCTGTGTTCACGTGTGTCACCTGTGTTCACCTCTGTTCACGTGTCACGTGTGTCCACCTGTGTCACCTGTGTTCATGTGTGTCACCTGTGTTCACGTGTGTTCACCTGTGTTCACCTGTGTCACCTGTATTCACGTGTCACCTGTGTTCACCTGTGTTCACGTGTGTCACCTGTGTTCACGTGTGTCACCTGTGTTCATGTGTGTCCACCTGTGTCACCTGTGTTCAAGTGTGTCACCTGTGTTCACCTGTGTTCACGTGTGTCACCTGTGTTCACGTGTGTCACCTGTGTTCACGTGTGTTCACGTGTGTCACCTGTGTTCACGTGTGTTCACGTGTGTCACCTGTGTTCACGTGTGTCCACCTGTGTTCACGTGTGTTACCTGTGTTCACGTGTGTCCACCTGTGTCACGTGTGTCCACCTGTGTCACGTGTGTCACCTGTGTTCACGTGTGTCACCTGTGTTCACGTGTGTCACCTGTGTTCACGTGTGTCCACCTGTGTCACGTGTGTTCACCTGTGTCACGTGTGTCCACCTGTGTTCACCTGTGTCAACGCGTGTCACCTGTGTCAACGTGTGTTCACCTGTCACCTGTGTTCACCTGTGTTCAACTGTGTTCACTTGTGTCACCTGTGTTCACCTGTGTCACCTGTGTTCACCTGTTTCAACGCGTGTCACCTGTGTCAACGTGTGTTCGCCTGTGTCACGTGTGTTCACCTGTGTCACCTGTGTTCACCTGTGTCACGTGTGTTCACCTGTGTCAACGTGTGTTCACCTGTGTTCACCTGTGTCACCTGTGTTCACCTGTGTTCACCTGTGTCACCTGTGTTCACCTGTGTCACCTGTGTCCACCTGTGTTCACGTGTGTCACCTGTGTTCACGTGTGTCACCTGTGTTCACGTGTGTCACCTGTGTTCACGTGTGTCCACCTGTGTCACGTGTGCTCACCTGTGTCACGTGTGTTCACCTGTGTTCACCTGTGTCAACGCGTGTCACCTGTGTCAACGTGTGTTCACCTGTCACGTGAGTTCACCTGTGTTCACCTGTGTTCACCTGTGTCACCTGTGTTCAGCTGTGTCATCTGTGTTCACCTGTGTCAACGCGTGTCACCTGTGTCAATGTGTGTTCGCCTGTGTCACGTGTGTTCACCTGTGTCACCTGTGTTCACCTGTGTCACGTGTGTTCACCTGTGTCAACGTGTGTTCACCTGTGTTCACCTGTGTCACCTGTGTTCACCTGTGTTCACCTGTGTCACCTGTGTTCACCTGTGTCACCTGTGTCCACCTGTGTTCACGTGTGTCACCTGTGTTCACGTGTGTCATCTGTGTTCACGTGTGTCATCTGTGTTCACGTGTGTTCAAGTGTGTCCACATGTGTCACCTGTGTTCACGTGTGTCACCTGTGTTCACGTGTGTTCACGTGTGTTCACCTCTGTTCACCTGTGTTCACGTGTCACCTGTGTTCACCTGTGTTCACCTGTGTCACCTGTGTTCACCTGTGTCACCTGTGTCCACCTGTGTTCACGTGTGTCACCTGTGTTCACGTGTGTCCACCTGTGTTCACGTGTGTCACCTGTGTTCACGTGTGTCACCTGTGTTCACGTGTGTCCACCTGTGTTCACCTGTGTTCACGTGTCAAGTGTGTCCACCTGTGTCACCTGTGTTCACGTGTGTCACCTGTGTTCATGTGTGTCACCTGTGTTCACGTGTGTCCACCTGTGTTCACGTGTGTCACCTGTGTTCACGTGTGTCACCTGTGTTCACATGTATCCACCTGTGTTCACGTGTCACCTGTGTCACCTGTGTTCACCTGTGTTCACGTGTGTCACCTGTGTTCACGTGTGTTCACGTGTGTCACCTGTGTTCACGTGTGTCACCTGTGTTCACGTGTGTCCACCTGTGTCACGTGTGTCACCTGTGTTCACGTGTGTCCACCTGTGTCACGTGTGTCACCTGTGTTCACGTTTGTCACCTGTGTTCACCTGTGTCACCTGTGTCCACCTGTGTTCACGTGTGTCACCTGTGTTCACGTGTGTCACCTGTGTCACGTGTGTTCACCTGTGTCACGTGTGTTCACCTGTGTTCACCTGTGTCACCTGTGTTCACCTGTGTCAACGCGTGTCACCTGTGTCACCTGTGTTCACCTGTGTTCACCTGTGTCACCTGTGTTCACCTGTGTCACCTGTGTTCACCTGTGTCAACGCGTGTCACCTGTGTCACGTGTGTTCACCTGTGTCACCTGTGTTCACCTGTGTCACCTGTGTTCACCTGTGTCACCTGTGTTCACCTGTGTCACGTGTGTTCACCTGCGTCACCTGTGTTCACGTGTGTCACCTGTGTTCACGTGTGTCACCTGTGTTCACGTGTGTCACCTGTGTTCACGTGTGTCCACCTGTGTTCACGTGTGTCACCTGTGTTCACGTGTGTCACCTGTGTTCACATGTGTCCACCTGTGTCACGTGTGTCCATCTGTGTCACGTGTGTCCATCTGTGTCACGTGTGTCCATCTGTGTCACGTGTGTCACCTGTGTTCACGTGTGTCACCTGTGTTCACGTGTGTCACCTGTGTTCACCTGTGTTCACGTGTCACGTGTGTCCACCTGTGTCACCTGTGTTCATGTGTGTCACCTGTGTTCACGTGTGTTCACCTGTGTTCACCTGTGTCACCTGTGTTCACGTGTCACCTGTGTTCACCTATGTTCACGTGTGTCACTTGTGTTCACGTGTGTCACCTGTGTTCAAGTGTGTCACCTGTGTTCACCTGTGATCACGTGTGTCACCTGTGTTCACCTGTGATCACGTGTGTCACCTGTGTTCACGTGTGTCACCTGTGTTCATGTGTGTTCACCTGTGTCACCTGTGTTCACGTGTGTCACCTGTGTTCACGTGTGTTCACGTGTGTCACCTGTGTTCACGTGTGTCACCTGTGTTCACGTGTGTCACCTGTGTTCACATGTGTCCACCTGTGTCACGTGTGTTCACCTGTGTCACCTGTGTTCACCTGTGTCAACGCGTGTCACCTGTGTCAACGTGTGTTCGCCTGTGTCACGTGTGTTCACCTGTGTCACCTGTGTTCACCTGTGTCACGTGTGTTCACCTGTGTCAACCTGTGTCAACGTGTGCTCACCTGTGTTCACCTGTGTCACCTGTGTTCACCTGTGTTCACCTGTGTTCATGTGTGTCACCTGTGTTCACGTGTGTCCACCTGTGTTCACGTGTGTCACCTGTGTTCACGTGTGTCACCTGTGTTCACGTGTGTCCACCTGTGTTCACCTGTGTTCACGTGTCACCTGTGTTCACCTGTGTTCACGTGTGTCACCTGTGTTCACGTGTGTTCACGTGTGTCACCTGTGTTCACGTGTGTCACCTGTGTTCACGTGTGTCCACCTGTGTTCACGTGTGTCCACCTGTGTTCACGTGTGTCACCTGTGTTCACGTGTGTCACCTGTGTTCACGTGTGTCCACCTGTGTTCACGTGTGTCACCTGTGTTCACGTGTGTCACCTGTGTTCACCTGTGTCACCTGTGTTCACGTGTGTCACCTGTGTTCACCTGTGTCACCTGTGTTCACGTGTCACCTGTGTTCACCTATGTTCACGTGTGTCACTTGTGTTCACGTGTGTCACCTGTGTTCAAGTGTGTCCACCTGTGTCACCTGTGTTCAAGTGTGTCACCTGTGTTCACCTGTGATCACGTGTGTCACCTGTGTTCACGTGTGTCACCTGTGTTCATGTGTGTTCACCTGTGTCACCTGTGTTCACATGTGTCACCTGTGTTCACGTGTGTTCACGTGTGTCACCTGTGTTCACGTGTGTCACCTGTGTTCACCTGTGTCACCTGTGTTCACATGTGTCCACCTGTGTCACGTGTGTTCACCTGTGTCACCTGTGTTCACCTGTGTCAACGCGTGTCACCTGTGTCAACGTGTGTTCGCCTGTGTCACGTGTGTTCACCTGTGTCACCTGTGTTCACCTGTGTCACGTGTGTTCACCTGTGTCAACCTGTGTCAACGTGTGCTCACCTGTGTTCACCTGTGTCACCTGTGTTCACCTGTGTTCACCTGTGTTCATGTGTGTCACCTGTGTTCACGTGTGTCCACCTGTGTTCACGTGTGTCACCTGTGTTCACGTGTGTCACCTGTGTTCACGTGTGTCCACCTGTGTTCACCTGTGTTCACGTGTCACCTGTGTTCACCTGTGTTCACGTGTGTCACCTGTGTTCACGTGTGTTCACGTGTGTCACCTGTGTTCATGTGTGTCCACCTGTGTTCACGTGTGTCCACCTGTGTTCACGTGTGTCACCTGTGTTCACGTGTGTCACCTGTGTTCACGTGTGTCACCTGTGTTCATGTGTGTCACCTGTGTTCACCTGTGTCACCTGTGTTCACGTGTGTCACCTGTGTTCACCTGTGTCACCTGTGTCCACCTGTGTTCACGTGTGTCACCTGTGTTCACGTGTGTCACCTGTGTCACGTGTGTTCACCTGTGTCACGTGTGTTCACCTGTGTTCACCTGTGTCACCTGTGTTCACCTGTGTCAACGCGTGTCACCTGTGTCAACGTGTGTTCACCTGTCACGTCTGTTCACCTGTGTCACCTGTGTTCACCTGTGTTCACCTGTGTCACCTGTGTTCACCTGTGTCAACGCGTGTTACCTGTGTCACGTGTGTTCACCTGTGTTACCTGTGTTCACCTGTGTCACCTGTGTTCACCTGTGTCACGTGTGTTCACCTGCGTCACCTGTGTTCACGTGTGTTCACGTGTGTCACCTGTGTTCACGTGTGTCACCTGTGTTCACGTGTGTCCACCTGTGTTCACGTGTGTCACCTGTGTTCACGTGTGTCCACCTGTGTCACGTGTGTCCATCTGTGTCACGTCTGTCACCTGTGTTCACGTGTGTCACCTGTGTTCACGTGTGTCACCTGTGTTCACCTCTGTTCACGTGTCACGTGTGTCCACCTGTGTCACCTGTGTTCATGTGTGTCACCTGTGTTCACGTGTGTCCACCTGTGTTCACGTGTGTCACCTGTGTTCACCTGTGTTCACCTGTGTTCATGTGTGTCACCTGTGTTCACGTGTGTCCACCTGTGTTCACGTGTGTCACCTGTGTTCACGTGTGTCACCTGTGTTCACGTGTGTCCACCTGTGTTCACCTGTGTTCACGTGTCACCTGTGTTCACCTGTGTTCACGTGTGTCACCTGTGTTCACGTGTGTTCACGTGTGTCACCTGTGTTCATGTGTGTCCACCTGTGTTCACGTGTGTCCACCTGTGTTCACCTGTGTTCACGTGTCACCTGTGTTCACCTGTGTTCACGTGTGTCACCTGTGTTCACGTGTGTTCACGTGTGTCACCTGTGTTCATGTGTGTCCACCTGTGTTCACGTGTGTCCACCTGTGTTCACGTGTGTCACCTGTGTTCACGTGTGTCACCTGTGTTCACGTGTGTCACCTGTGTTCACGTGTGTCACCTGTGTTCACCTGTGTCACCTGTGTTCACGTGTGTCACCTGTGTTCACCTGTGTCACCTGTGTCCACCTGTGTTCACGTGTGTCACCTGTGTTCACGTGTGTCACCTGTGTCACGTGTGTTCACCTGTGTCACGTGTGTTCACCTGTGTTCACCTGTGTCACCTGTGTTCACCTGTGTCAACGCGTGTCACCTGTGTCAACGTGTGTTCACCTGTCACGTCTGTTCACCTGTGTCACCTGTGTTCACCTGTGTTCACCTGTGTCACCTGTGTTCACCTGTGTCAACGCGTGTTACCTGTGTCACGTGTGTTCACCTGTGTTACCTGTGTTCACCTGTGTCACCTGTGTTCACCTGTGTCACGTGTGTTCACCTGCGTCACCTGTGTTCACGTGTGTTCACGTGTGTCACCTGTGTTCACGTGTGTCACCTGTGTTCACGTGTGTCCACCTGTGTTCACGTGTGTCACCTGTGTTCACGTGTGTCCACCTGTGTCACGTGTGTCCATCTGTGTCACGTCTGTCACCTGTGTTCACGTGTGTCACCTGTGTTCACGTGTGTCACCTGTGTTCACCTCTGTTCACGTGTCACGTGTGTCCACCTGTGTCACCTGTGTTCATGTGTGTCACCTGTGTTCACGTGTGTTCACCTGTGTTCACCTGTGTCACCTGTGTTCACGTGTCACCTGTGTTCACCTGTGTTCACGTGTGTCACCTGTGTTCACGTGTGTCACCTGTGTTCATGTGTGTCCACCTGTGTATCCTGTGTTCACGTGTGTTCACGTGTGTCACCTGTGTTCACGTGTGTCACCTGTGTTCACGTGTGTCCACCTGTGTTCACGTGTGTCACCTGTGTTCATGTGTGTTCACCTGCGTCACCTGTGTTCACGTGTGTTCACGTGTGTCACCTGTGTTCACGTGTGTCACCTGTGTTCACGTGTGTCCACCTGTGTTCACGTGTGTCACCTGTGTTCACGTGTGTCCACCTGTGTCACGTGTGTCCATCTGTGTCACGTCTGTCACCTGTGTTCACGTGTGTCACCTGTGTTCACGTGTGTCACCTGTGTTCACCTCTGTTCACGTGTCACGTGTGTCCACCTGTGTCACCTGTGTTCATGTGTGTCACCTGTGTTCACGTGTGTTCACCTGTGTTCACCTGTGTCACCTGTGTTCACGTGTCACCTGTGTTCACCTGTGTTCACGTGTGTCACCTGTGTTCACGTGTGTCACCTGTGTTCATGTGTGTCCACCTGTGTCACCTGTGTTCAAGTGTGTCACCTGTGTTCACCTGTGTTCACGTGTGTCACCTGTGTTCACGTGTGTCACCTGTGTTCACGTGTGTTCACGTGTGTCACCTGTGTTCACGTGTGTTCACGTGTGTCACCTGTGTTCACGTGTGTCCACCTGTGTTCACGTGTGTTACCTGTGTTCACGTGTGTCCACCTGTGTCACGTGTGTCCACCTGTGTCACGTGTGTCACCTGTGTTCACGTGTGTCACCTGTGTTCACGTGTGTCACCTGTGTTCACGTGTGTCCACCTGTGTCACGTGTGTTCACCTGTGTCACGTGTGTCCACCTGTGTTCACCTGTGTCAACGCGTGTCACCTGTGTCAACGTGTGTTCACCTGTCACCTGTGTTCACCTGTATTCACCTGTGTTCACTTGTGTCACCTGTGTTCACCTGTGTCACCTGTGTTCACCTGTTTCAACGCGTGTCACCTGTGTCAACGTGTGTTCGCCTGTGTCACTTGTGTTCACCTGTGTCACCTGTGTTCACCTGTGTCACGTGTGTTCACCTGTGTCAACGTGTGTTCACCTGTGTTCACCTGTGTCACCTGTGTTCACCTGTGTTCACCTGTGTCACCTGTGTTCACCTGTGTCACCTGTGTCCACCTGTGTTCACGTGTGTCACCTGTGTTCACGTGTGTCACCTGTGTTCACGTGTGTCACCTGTGTTCACGTGTGTCCACCTGTGTCACGTGTGCTCACCTGTGTCACGTGTTTTCACCTGTGTTCACCTGTGTCAACGCGTGTCACCTGTGTCAACGTGTGTTCACCTGTCACGTGAGTTCACCTGTGTCACCTGTGTTCACCTGTGTCACGTGTGTTCACCTGTGTCAACGTGTGTTCACCTGTGTTCACCTGTGTCACCTGTGTTCACCTGTGTTCACCTGTGTCACCTGTGTTCACCTGTGTCACCTGTGTCCACCTGTGTTCACGTGTGTCACCTGTGTTCACGTGTGTCATCTGTGTTCACGTGTGTCATCTGTGTTCACGTGTGTTCAAGTGTGTCCACATGTGTCACCTGTGTTCACGTGTGTCACCTGTGTTCACGTGTGTTCACGTGTGTTCACCTCTGTTCACCTGTGTTCACGTGTCACCTGTGTCACCTGTGTTCACCTGTGTTCACCTGTGTTCACGCGTGTCACCTGTGTTCACGTGTGTCACCTGTGTTCACGTGTGTCCACCTGTGTTCACGTGTGTCACCTGTGTTCACGTGTGTCCACCTGTGTTCACGTGTGTCACCTGTGTTCACGTGTGTCACCTGTGTTCACGTGTGTCCACCTGTGTTCACCTGTGTTCACGTGTCAAGTGTGTCCACTTGTGTCACCTGTGTTCACGTTTGTCACCTGTGTTCATGTGTGTCACCTGTGTTCACGTGTGTCCACCTGTGTTCACGTGTGTCACCTGTGTTCACGTGTGTCACCTGTGTTCACGTGTGTCCACCTGTGTTCACGTGTCACCTGTGTCACCTGTGTTCACCTGTGTTCACGTGTGTCACCTGTGTTCACGTGTGTTCACGTGTGTCACCTGTGTTCACGTGTGTCACCTGTGTTCACGTGTGTCCACCTGTGTCACGTGTGTCACCTGTGTTCACGTGTGTCCACCTGTGTCACCTGTGTCACCTGTGTTCACGTGTGTCACCTGTGTTCACCTGTGTCACCTGTGTCCACCTGTGTTCACGTGTGTCACCTGTGTTCACGTGTGTCACCTGTGTCACGTGTGTTCACCTGTGTCACGTGTGTTCACCTGTGTTCACCTGTGTCACCTGTGTTCACCTGTGTCAACGCGTGTCACCTGTGTCACCTGTGTTCACCTGTGTTCACCTGTGTCACCTGTGTTCACCTGTGTCACCTGTGTTCACCTGTGTCAACGCGTGTCACCTGTGTCACGTGTGTTCACCTGTGTCACCTGTGTTCACCTGTGTCACCTGTGTTCACCTGTGTCACCTGTGTTCACCTGTGTCACGTGTGTTCACCTGCGTCACCTGTGTTCACGTGTGTCACCTGTGTTCACGTGTGTCACCTGTGTTCACGTGTGTCACCTGTGTTCACGTGTGTCCACCTGTGTTCACGTGTGTCACCTGTGTTCACGTGTGTCCACCTGTGTCACGTGTGTCCATCTGTGTCACGTGTGTCCATCTGTGTCACGTGTGTCCATCTGTGTCACGTGTGTCACCTGTTTTCACGTGTGTCACCTGTGTTCACGTGTGTCACCTGTGTTCACCTGTGTTCACGTGTCACGTGTGTCCACCTGTGTCACCTGTGTTCATGTGTGTCACCTGTGTTCACGTGTGTTCACCTGTGTTCACCTGTGTCACCTGTGTTCACGTGTCACCTGTGTTCACCTATGTTCACGTGTGTCACTTGTGTTCACGTGTGTCACCTGTGTTCATGTGTGTCCACCTGTGTCACCTGTGTTCAAGTGTGTCACCTGTGTCCACCTGTGTTCACGTGTGTCACCTGTGTTCACGTGTGTCACCTGTGTTCACGTGTGTCACCTGTGTTCACGTGTGTCACCTGTGTTCACCTGTGTCACCTGTGTTCACGTGTGTCACCTGTGTTCACCTGTGTCACCTGTGTCCACCTGTGTTCACGTGTGTCACCTGTGTTCACGTGTGTCACCTGTGTCACGTGTGTTCACCTGTGTCACGTGTGTTCACCTGTGTTCACCTGTGTCACCTGTGTTCACCTGTGTCAACGCGTGTCACCTGTGTCAACGTGTGTTCACCTGTCACGTCTGTTCACCTGTGTCACCTGTGTTCACCTGTGTTCACCTGTGTCACCTGTGTTCACCTGTGTCAACGCGTGTTACCTGTGTCACGTGTGTTCACCTGTGTTACCTGTGTTCACCTGTGTCACCTGTGTTCACCTGTGTCACGTGTGTTCACCTGCGTCACCTGTGTTCACGTGTGTTCACGTGTGTCACCTGTGTTCACGTGTGTCACCTGTGTTCACGTGTGTCCACCTGTGTTCACGTGTGTCACCTGTGTTCACGTGTGTCCACCTGTGTCACGTGTGTCCATCTGTGTCACGTCTGTCACCTGTGTTCACGTGTGTCACCTGTGTTCACGTGTGTCACCTGTGTTCACCTCTGTTCACGTGTCACGTGTGTCCACCTGTGTCACCTGTGTTCATGTGTGTCACCTGTGTTCACGTGTGTCCACCTGTGTTCACGTGTGTCACCTGTGTTCACCTGTGTTCACCTGTGTTCATGTGTGTCACCTGTGTTCACGTGTGTCCACCTGTGTTCACGTGTGTCACCTGTGTTCACGTGTGTCACCTGTGTTCACGTGTGTCCACCTGTGTTCACCTGTGTTCACGTGTCACCTGTGTTCACCTGTGTTCACGTGTGTCACCTGTGTTCACGTGTGTTCACGTGTGTCACCTGTGTTCATGTGTGTCCACCTGTGTTCACGTGTGTCCACCTGTGTTCACCTGTGTTCACGTGTCACCTGTGTTCACCTGTGTTCACGTGTGTCACCTGTGTTCACGTGTGTTCACGTGTGTCACCTGTGTTCATGTGTGTCCACCTGTGTTCACGTGTGTCCACCTGTGTTCACGTGTGTCACCTGTGTTCACGTGTGTCACCTGTGTTCACGTGTGTCACCTGTGTTCACGTGTGTCACCTGTGTTCACCTGTGTCACCTGTGTTCACGTGTGTCACCTGTGTTCACCTGTGTCACCTGTGTCCACCTGTGTTCACGTGTGTCACCTGTGTTCACGTGTGTCACCTGTGTCACGTGTGTTCACCTGTGTCACGTGTGTTCACCTGTGTTCACCTGTGTCACCTGTGTTCACCTGTGTCAACGCGTGTCACCTGTGTCAACGTGTGTTCACCTGTCACGTCTGTTCACCTGTGTCACCTGTGTTCACCTGTGTTCACCTGTGTCACCTGTGTTCACCTGTGTCAACGCGTGTTACCTGTGTCACGTGTGTTCACCTGTGTTACCTGTGTTCACCTGTGTCACCTGTGTTCACCTGTGTCACGTGTGTTCACCTGCGTCACCTGTGTTCACGTGTGTTCACGTGTGTCACCTGTGTTCACGTGTGTCACCTGTGTTCACGTGTGTCCACCTGTGTTCACGTGTGTCACCTGTGTTCACGTGTGTCCACCTGTGTCACGTGTGTCCATCTGTGTCACGTCTGTCACCTGTGTTCACGTGTGTCACCTGTGTTCACGTGTGTCACCTGTGTTCACCTCTGTTCACGTGTCACGTGTGTCCACCTGTGTCACCTGTGTTCATGTGTGTCACCTGTGTTCACGTGTGTTCACCTGTGTTCACCTGTGTCACCTGTGTTCACGTGTCACCTGTGTTCACCTGTGTTCACGTGTGTCACCTGTGTTCACGTGTGTCACCTGTGTTCATGTGTGTCCACCTGTGTATCCTGTGTTCACGTGTGTTCACGTGTGTCACCTGTGTTCACGTGTGTCACCTGTGTTCACGTGTGTCCACCTGTGTTCACGTGTGTCACCTGTGTTCATGTGTGTTCACCTGCGTCACCTGTGTTCACGTGTGTTCACGTGTGTCACCTGTGTTCACGTGTGTCACCTGTGTTCACGTGTGTCCACCTGTGTCACGTGTGTCACCTGTGTTCACGTGTGTCCACCTGTGTCACCTGTGTCACCTGTGTTCACGTGTGTCACCTGTGTTCACCTGTGTCACCTGTGTCCACCTGTGTTCACGTGTGTCACCTGTGTTCACGTGTGTCACCTGTGTCACGTGTGTTCACCTGTGTCACGTGTGTTCACCTGTGTTCACCTGTGTCACCTGTGTTCACCTGTGTCAACGCGTGTCACCTGTGTCACCTGTGTTCACCTGTGTTCACCTGTGTCACCTGTGTTCACCTGTGTCACCTGTGTTCACCTGTGTCAACGCGTGTCACCTGTGTCACGTGTGTTCACCTGTGTCACCTGTGTTCACCTGTGTTCACCTGTGTCACCTGTGTTCACCTGTGTCACCTGTGTTCACCTGTGTCAACGCGTGTCACCTGTGTCACGTGTGTTCACGTGTGTCACCTGTGTTCATGTGTGTCCACCTGTGTTCACGTGTGTCCACCTGTGTTCACCTGTGTTCACGTGTCACCTGTGTTCACCTGTGTTCACGTGTGTCACCTGTGTTCACGTGTGTTCACGTGTGTCACCTGTGTTCATGTGTGTCCACCTGTGTTCACGTGTGTCCACCTGTGTTCACGTGTGTCACCTGTGTTCACGTGTGTCACCTGTGTTCACGTGTGTCACCTGTGTTCACGTGTGTCACCTGTGTTCACCTGTGTCACCTGTGTTCACGTGTGTCACCTGTGTTCACCTGTGTCACCTGTGTCCACCTGTGTTCACGTGTGTCACCTGTGTTCACGTGTGTCACCTGTGTCACGTGTGTTCACCTGTGTCACGTGTGTTCACCTGTGTTCACCTGTGTCACCTGTGTTCACCTGTGTCAACGCGTGTCACCTGTGTCAACGTGTGTTCACCTGTCACGTCTGTTCACATGTGTCACCTGTGTTCACCTGTGTTCACCTGTGTCACCTGTGTTCACCTGTGTCAACGCGTGTTACCTGTGTCACGTGTGTTCACCTGTGTTACCTGTGTTCACCTGTGTCACCTGTGTTCACCTGTGTCACGTGTGTTCACCTGCGTCACCTGTGTTCACGTGTGTTCACGTGTGTCACCTGTGTTCACGTGTGTCACCTGTGTTCACGTGTGTCCACCTGTGTTCACGTGTGTCACCTGTGTTCACGTGTGTCCACCTGTGTCACGTGTGTCCATCTGTGTCACGTCTGTCACCTGTGTTCACGTGTGTCACCTGTGTTCACGTGTGTCACCTGTGTTCACCTCTGTTCACGTGTCACGTGTGTCCACCTGTGTCACCTGTGTTCATGTGTGTCACCTGTGTTCACGTGTGTTCACCTGTGTTCACCTGTGTCACCTGTGTTCACGTGTCACCTGTGTTCACCTGTGTTCACGTGTGTCACCTGTGTTCACGTGTGTCACCTGTGTTCATGTGTGTCCACCTGTGTATCCTGTGTTCACGTGTGTTCACGTGTGTCACCTGTGTTCACGTGTGTCACCTGTGTTCACGTGTGTCCACCTGTGTTCACGTGTGTCACCTGTGTTCATGTGTGTTCACCTGCGTCACCTGTGTTCACGTGTGTTCACGTGTGTCACCTGTGTTCACGTGTGTCACCTGTGTTCACGTGTGTCCACCTGTGTCACGTGTGTCACCTGTGTTCACGTGTGTCCACCTGTGTCACCTGTGTCACCTGTGTTCACGTGTGTCACCTGTGTTCACCTGTGTCACCTGTGTCCACCTGTGTTCACGTGTGTCACCTGTGTTCACGTGTGTCACCTGTGTCACGTGTGTTCACCTGTGTCACGTGTGTTCACCTGTGTTCACCTGTGTCACCTGTGTTCACCTGTGTCAACGCGTGTCACCTGTGTCACCTGTGTTCACCTGTGTTCACCTGTGTCACCTGTGTTCACCTGTGTCACCTGTGTTCACCTGTGTCAACGCGTGTCACCTGTGTCACGTGTGTTCACCTGTGTCACCTGTGTTCACCTGTGTTCACCTGTGTCACCTGTGTTCACCTGTGTCACCTGTGTTCACCTGTGTCAACGCGTGTCACCTGTGTCACGTGTGTTCACCTGTGTCACCTGTGTTCACCTGTGTCACCTGTGTTCACCTGTGTCACCTGTGTTCACCTGTGTCACGTGTGTTCACCTGCGTCACCTGTGTTCACGTGTGTCACCTGTGTTCACGTGTGTCACCTGTGTTCACGTGTGTCACCTGTGTTCACGTGTGTCCACCTGTGTTCACGTGTGTCACCTGTGTTCACGTGTGTCCACCTGTGTCACGTGTGTCCATCTGTGTCACGTGTGTCCATCTGTGTCACGTGTGTCCATCTGTGTCACGTGTGTCACCTGTTTTCACGTGTGTCACCTGTGTTCACGTGTGTCACCTGTGTTCACCTGTGTTCACGTGTCACGTGTGTCCACCTGTGTCACCTGTGTTCATGTGTGTCACCTGTGTTCACGTGTGTTCACCTGTGTTCACCTGTGTCACCTGTGTTCACGTGTCACCTGTGTTCACCTATGTTCACGTGTGTCACCTGTGTTCACGTGTGTCACCTGTGTTCATGTGTGTCCACCTGTGTCACCTGTGTTCAAGTGTGTCACCTGTGTCCACCTGTGTTCACGTGTGTCACCTGTGTTCACGTGTGTTCATGTGTGTCACCTGTGTTCACGTGTGTTCACCTGTGTTCACCTGTGTCACCTGTGTTCACCTGTGTCACCTGTGTTCACCTGTGTCACCTGTGTTCACCTGTGTCAACGCGTGTCACCTGTGTCACGTGTGTTCACCTGTGTCACCTGTGTTCACCTGTGTCACCTGTGTTCACCTGTGTCACCTGTGTTCACCTGTGTCACGTGTGTTCACCTGCGTCACCTGTGTTCACGTGTGTCACCTGTGTTCACGTGTGTCACCTGTGTTCACGTGTGTCACCTGTGTTCACGTGTGTCCACCTGTGTTCACGTGTGTCACCTGTGTTCACGTGTGTCCACCTGTGTCACGTGTGTCCATCTGTGTCACGTGTGTCCATCTGTGTCACGTGTGTCCATCTGTGTCACGTGTGTCACCTGTTTTCACGTGTGTCACCTGTGTTCACGTGTGTCACCTGTGTTCACCTGTGTTCACGTGTCACGTGTGTCCACCTGTGTCACCTGTGTTCATGTGTGTCACCTGTGTTCACGTGTGTTCACCTGTGTTCACCTGTGTCACCTGTGTTCACGTGTCACCTGTGTTCACCTATGTTCACGTGTGTCACTTGTGTTCACGTGTGTCACCTGTGTTCATGTGTGTCCACCTGTGTCACCTGTGTTCAAGTGTGTCACCTGTGTTCACCTGTGATCACGTGTGTCACCTGTGTTCACGTGTGTCACCTGTGTTCATGTGTGTTCACCTGTGTCACCTGTGTTCACGTGTGTCACCTGTGTTCACGTGTGTTCACGTGTGTCACCTGTGTTCACGTGTGTCACCTGTGTTCACGTGTGTCACCTGTGTTCACATGTGTCCACCTGTGTCACGTGTGTTCACCTGTGTCACCTGTGTTCACCTGTGTCAACACGTGTCACCTGTGTCAACGTGTGTTCGCCTGTGTCACGTGTGTTCACCTGTGTCACCTGTGTTCACCTGTGTCACGTGTGTTCACCTGTGTCAACCTGTGGCAACGTGTGCTCACCTGTGTTCACCTGTGTCACCTGTGTTCACCTGTGTTCACCTGTGTCACCTGTGTTCACCTGTGTCACCTGTGTCCACCTGTGTTCACGTGTGTCACCTGTGTTCACGTGTGTCACCTGTGTCACGTGTGTTCACCTGTGTTCACCTGTGTCAACGCGTGTCACCTGTGTCAACGTGTGTTCACCTGTCACGTGTGTTCACCTGTGTTCACCTGTGTTCACCTGTGTCACCTGTGTTCACCTGTGTCACCTGTGTTCACCTGTGTCAACGCGTGTCACCTCTGTCAACGTGTGTTCGCCTGTGTCACCTGTGTTCACCTGTGTCAACGCGTCACCTGTGTCAACGTGTGTTCGCCTGTGTCACGTGTGTTCACCTGTGTCACCTGTGTTCACCTGTGTCACGTGTGTTCACCTGTGTCAACCTGTGTCAACGTGTGCTCACCTGTGTTCACCTGTGTCACCTGTGTTCACCTGTGTTCACCTGTGTTCATGTGTGTCACCTGTGTTCACGTGTGTCCACCTGTGTTCACGTGTGTCACCTGTGTTCACGTGTGTCACCTGTGTTCACGTGTGTCCACCTGTGTTCACCTGTGTTCACGTGTCACCTGTGTTCACCTGTGTTCACGTGTGTCACCTGTGTTCACGTGTGTTCACGTGTGTCACCTGTGTTCACGTGTGTCACCTGTGTTCACGTGTGTCCACCTGTGTTCACGTGTGTCCACCTGTGTTCACGTGTGTCACCTGTGTTCACGTGTGTCCACCTGTGTTCACGTGTGTCACCTGTGTTCACGTGTGTCACCTGTGTTCACCTGTGTCACCTGTGTTCACGTGTGTCACCTGTGTTCACCTGTGACACCTGTGTCCACCTGTGTTCACGTGTGTCACCTGTGTTCACGTGTGTCACCTGTGTCACGTGTGTTCACCTGTGTCACGTGTGTTCACCTGTGTTCACCTGTGTCACCTGTGTTCACCTGTGTCAACGCGTGTCACCTGTGTCAACGTGTGTTCACCTGTCACGTCTGTTCACCTGTGTCACCTGTGTTCACCTGTGTTCACCTGTGTCACCTGTGTTCACCTGTGTCAACGCGTGTTACCTGTGTCACGTGTGTTCACCTGTGTTACCTGTGTTCACCTGTGTCACCTGTGTTCACCTGTGTCACGTGTGTTCACCTGCGTCACCTGTGTTCACGTGTGTTCACGTGTGTCACCTGTGTTCACGTGTGTCACCTGTGTTCACGTGTGTCCACCTGTGTTCACGTGTGTCACCTGTGTTCACGTGTGTCCACCTGTGTCACGTGTGTCCATCTGTGTCACGTCTGTCACCTGTGTTCACGTGTGTCACCTGTGTTCACGTGTGTCACCTGTGTTCACCTCTGTTCACGTGTCACGTGTGTCCACCTGTGTCACCTGTGTTCATGTGTGTCACTTGTGTTCACGTGTGTTCACCTGTGTTCACCTGTGTCACCTGTGTTCACGTGTCACCTGTGTTCACCTGTGTTCACGTGTGTCACCTGTGTTCACGTGTGTCACCTGTGTTCATGTGTGTCCACCTGTGTATCCTGTGTTCACGTGTGTTCACGTGTGTCACCTGTGTTCACCTGTGTCAACGCGTGTCACCTCTGTCAACGTGTGTTCGCCTGTGTCACCTGTGTTCACCTGTGTCAACGCGTCACCTGTGTCAACGTGTGTTCGCCTGTGTCACGTGTGTTCACCTGTGTCACCTGTGTTCACCTGTGTCACGTGTGTTCACCTGTGTCAACCTGTGTCAACGTGTGCTCACCTGTGTTCACCTGTGTCACCTGTGTTCACCTGTGTTCACCTGTGTTCATGTGTGTCACCTGTGTTCACGTGTGTCCACCTGTGTTCACGTGTGTCACCTGTGTTCACGTGTGTCACCTGTGTTCACGTGTGTCCACCTGTGTTCACCTGTGTTCACGTGTCACCTGTGTTCACCTGTGTTCACGTGTGTCACCTGTGTTCACGTGTGTTCACGTGTGTCACCTGTGTTCACGTGTGTCACCTGTGTTCACGTGTGTCCACCTGTGTTCACGTGTGTCCACCTGTGTTCACGTGTGTCACCTGTGTTCACGTGTGTCACCTGTGTTCACGTGTGTCCACCTGTGTTCACGTGTGTCACCTGTGTTCACGTGTGTCACCTGTGTTCACCTGTGTCACCTGTGTTCACGTGTGTCACCTGTGTTCACCTGTGACACCTGTGTCCACCTGTGTTCACGTGTGTCACCTGTGTTCACGTGTGTCACCTGTGTCACGTGTGTTCACCTGTGTCACGTGTGTTCACCTGTGTTCACCTGTGTCACCTGTGTTCACCTGTGTCAACGCGTGTCACCTGTGTCAACGTGTGTTCACCTGTCACGTCTGTTCACCTGTGTCACCTGTGTTCACCTGTGTTCACCTGTGTCACCTGTGTTCACCTGTGTCAACGCGTGTTACCTGTGTCACGTGTGTTCACCTGTGTTACCTGTGTTCACCTGTGTCACCTGTGTTCACCTGTGTCACGTGTGTTCACCTGCGTCACCTGTGTTCACGTGTGTTCACGTGTGTCACCTGTGTTCACGTGTGTCACCTGTGTTCACGTGTGTCCACCTGTGTTCACGTGTGTCACCTGTGTTCACGTGTGTCCACCTGTGTCACGTGTGTCCATCTGTGTCACGTCTGTCACCTGTGTTCACGTGTGTCACCTGTGTTCACGTGTGTCACCTGTGTTCACCTCTGTTCACGTGTCACGTGTGTCCACCTGTGTCACCTGTGTTCATGTGTGTCACTTGTGTTCACGTGTGTTCACCTGTGTTCACCTGTGTCACCTGTGTTCACGTGTCACCTGTGTTCACCTGTGTTCACGTGTGTCACCTGTGTTCACGTGTGTCACCTGTGTTCATGTGTGTCCACCTGTGTATCCTGTGTTCACGTGTGTTCACGTGTGTCACCTGTGTTCACGTGTGTCACCTGTGTTCACGTGTGTCCACCTGTGTTCACGCGTGTCACCTGTGTCAACGTGTGTTCACCTGTCACGTCTGTTCACCTGTGTCACCTGTGTTCACCTGTGTTCACCTGTGTCACCTGTGTTCACCTGTGTCAACGCGTGTTACCTGTGTCACGTGTGTTCACCTGTGTTACCTGTGTTCACCTGTGTCACCTGTGTTCACCTGTGTCACGTGTGTTCACCTGCGTCACCTGTGTTCACGTGTGTTCACGTGTGTCACCTGTGTTCACGTGTGTCACCTGTGTTCACGTGTGTCCACCTGTGTTCACGTGTGTCACCTGTGTTCACGTGTGTCCACCTGTGTCACGTGTGTCCATCTGTGTCACGTCTGTCACCTGTGTTCACGTGTGTCACCTGTGTTCACGTGTGTCACCTGTGTTCACCTCTGTTCACGTGTCACGTGTGTCACCTGTGTCACCTGTGTTCATGTGTGTCACCTGTGTTCACGTGTGTTCACCTGTGTTCACCTGTGTCACCTGTGTTCACGTGTCACCTGTGTTCACCTGTGTTCACGTGTGTCACCTGTGTTCACGTGTGTCACCTGTGTTCATGTGTGTCCACCTGTGTATCCTGTGTTCACGTGTGTTCACGTGTGTCACCTGTGTTCACGTGTGTCACCTGTGTTCACGTGTGTCCACCTGTGTTCACGTGTGTCACCTGTGTTCATGTGTGTTCACCTGCGTCACCTGTGTTCACGTGTGTTCACGTGTGTCACCTGTGTTCACGTGTGTCACCTGTGTTCACGTGTGTCCACCTGTGTTCACGTGTGTCACCTGTGTTCACGTGTGTCCACCTGTGTCACGTGTGTCCATCTGTGTCACGTCTGTCACCTGTGTTCACGTGTGTCACCTGTGTTCACGTGTGTCACCTGTGTTCACCTCTGTTCACGTGTCACGTGTGTCCACCTGTGTCACCTGTGTTCATGTGTGTCACCTGTGTTCACGTGTGTTCACCTGTGTTCACCTGTGTCACCTGTGTTCACGTGTCACCTGTGTTCACCTGTGTTCACGTGTGTCACCTGTGTTCACGTGTGTCACCTGTGTTCATGTGTGTCCACCTGTGTCACCTGTGTTCAAGTGTGTCACCTGTGTTCACCTGTGTTCACGTGTGTCACCTGTGTTCACGTGTGTCACCTGTGTTCACGTGTGTTCACGTGTGTCACCTGTGTTCACGTGTGTTCACGTGTGTCACCTGTGTTCACGTGTGTCCACCTGTGTTCACGTGTGTTACTTGTGTTCACGTGTGTCCACCTGTGTCACGTGTGTCCACCTGTGTCACGTGTGTCACCTGTGTTCACGTGTGTCACCTGTGTTCACGTGTGTCACCTGTGTTCACGTGTGTCCACCTGTGTCACGTGTGTTCACCTGTGTCACGTGTGTCCACCTGTGTTCACCTGTGTCAACGCGTGTCACCTGTGTCAACGTGTGTTCACCTGTCACCTGTGTTCACCTGTATTCACCTGTGTTCACTTGTGTCACCTGTGTTCACCTGTGTCACCTGTGTTCACCTGTTTCAACGCGTGTCACCTGTGTCAACGTGTGTTCGCCTGTGTCACGTGTGTTCACCTGTGTCACCTGTGTTCACCTGTGTCACGTGTGTTCACCTGTGTCAACGTGTGTTCACCTGTGTTCACCTGTGTCACCTGTGTTCACCTGTGTTCACCTGTGTCACCTGTGTCCACCTGTGTTCACGTGTGTCACCTGTGTTCACGTGTGTCACCTGTGTTCACGTGTGTCACCTGTGTTCACGTGTGTCCACCTGTGTCACGTGTGCTCACCTGTGTCACGTGTGTTCACCTGTGTTCACCTGTGTCAACGCGTGTCACCTGTGTCAACGTGTGTTCACCTGTCACGTGAGTTCACCTGTGTCACCTGTGTTCACCTGTGTCACGTGTGTTCACCTGTGTCAACGTGTGTTCACCTGTGTTCACCTGTGTCACCTGTGTTCACCTGTGTTCACCTGTGTCACCTGTGTTCACCTGTGTCACCTGTGTCCACCTGTGTTCACGTGTGTCACCTGTGTTCACGTGTGTCATCTGTGTTCACGTGTGTCATCTGTGTTCACGTGTGTTCAAGTGTGTCCACATGTGTCACCTGTGTTCACGTGTGTCACCTGTGTTCACGTGTGTTCACGTGTGTTCACCTCTGTTCACCTGTGTTCACGTGTCACCTGTGTCACCTGTGTTCACCTGTGTTCACCTGTGTTCACGCGTGTCACCTGTGTTCACGTGTGTCACCTGTGTTCACGTGTGTCCACCTGTGTTCACGTGTGTCACCTGTGTTCACGTGTGTCCACCTGTGTTCACGTGTGTCACCTGTGTTCACGTGTGTCACCTGTGTTCACGTGTGTCCACCTGTGTTCACCTGTGTTCACGTGTCAAGTGTGTCCACCTGTGTCACCTGTGTTCACGTTTGTCACCTGTGTTCATGTGTGTCACCTGTGTTCACGTGTGTCCACCTGTGTTCACGTGTGTCACCTGTGTTCACGTGTGTCACCTGTGTTCACGTGTGTCCACCTGTGTTCACGTGTCACCTGTGTCACCTGTGTTCACCTGTGTTCACGTGTGTCACCTGTGTTCACGTGTGTTCACGTGTGTCACCTGTGTTCACGTGTGTCACCTGTGTTCACGTGTGTCCACCTGTGTCACGTGTGTCACCTGTGTTCACGTGTGTCCACCTGTGTCACCTGTGTCACCTGTGTTCACGTGTGTCACCTGTGTTCACCTGTGTCACCTGTGTCCACCTGTGTTCACGTGTGTCACCTGTGTTCACGTGTGTCACCTGTGTCACGTGTGTTCACCTGTGTCACGTGTGTTCACCTGTGTTCACCTGTGTCACCTGTGTTCACCTGTGTCAACGCGTGTCACCTGTGTCACCTGTGTTCACCTGTGTTCACCTGTGTCACCTGTGTTCACCTGTGTCACCTGTGTTCACCTGTGTCAACGCGTGTCACCTGTGTCACGTGTGTTCACCTGTGTCACCTGTGTTCACCTGTGTCACCTGTGTTCACCTGTGTCACCTGTGTTCACCTGTGTCACGTGTGTTCACCTGCGTCACCTGTGTTCACGTGTGTCACCTGTGTTCACGTGTGTCACCTGTGTTCACGTGTGTCACCTGTGTTCACGTGTGTCCACCTGTGTTCACGTGTGTCACCTGTGTTCACGTGTGTCCACCTGTGTCACGTGTGTCCATCTGTGTCACGTGTGTCCATCTGTGACACGTGTGTCCATCTGTGTCACGTGTGTCACCTGTTTTCACGTGTGTCACCTGTGTTCACGTGTGTCACCTGTGTTCACCTGTGTTCACGTGTCACGTGTGTCCACCTGTGTCACCTGTGTTCATGTGTGTCACCTGTGTTCACGTGTGTTCACCTGTGTTCACCTGTGTCACCTGTGTTCACGTGTCACCTGTGTTCACCTATGTTCACGTGTGTCACTTGTGTTCACGTGTGTCACCTGTGTTCATGTGTGTCCACCTGTGTCACCTGTGTTCAAGTGTGTCACCTGTGTTCACCTGTGATCACGTGTGTCACCTGTATTCACGTGTGTCACCTGTGTTCATGTGTGTTCACCTGTGTCACCTGTGTTCACGTGTGTCACCTGTGTTCACGTGTGTTCACGTGTGTCACCTGTGTTCACGTGTGTCACCTGTGTTCACGTGTGTCACCTGTGTTCACATGTGTCCACCTGTGTCACGTGTGTTCACCTGTGTCACCTGTGTTCACCTGTGTCAACACGTGTCACCTGTGTCAACGTGTGTTCGCCTGTGTCACGTGTGTTCACCTGTGTCACCTGTGTTCACCTGTGTCACGTGTGTTCACCTGTGTCAACCTGTGGCAACGTGTGCTCACCTGTGTTCACCTGTGTCACCTGTGTTCACCTGTGTTCACCTGTGTCACCTGTGTTCACCTGTGTCACCTGTGTCCACCTGTGTTCACGTGTGTCACCTGTGTTCACGTGTGTCACCTGTGTTCACGTGTGTCCACCTGTGTCTTGTGTGTTCACCTGTGTCACGTGTGTTCACCTGTGTTCACCTGTGTCAACGCGTGTCACCTGTGTCAACGTGTGTTCACCTGTCACGTGTGTTCACCTGTGTTCACCTGTGTTCACCTGTGTCACCTGTGTTCACCTGTGTCACCTGTGTTCACCTGTGTCAACGCGTGTCACCTGTGTCAACGTGTGTTCGCCTGTGTCACCTGTGTTCACCTGTGTCAACGCGTCACCTGTGTCAACGTGTGTTCGCCTGTGTCACGTGTGTTCACCTGTGTCACCTGTGTTCACCTGTGTCACGTGTGTTCACCTGTGTCAACCTGTGTCAACGTGTGCTCACCTGTGTTCACCTGTGTCACCTGTGTTCACCTGTGTTCACCTGTGTTCATGTGTGTCACCTGTGTTCACGTGTGTCCACCTGTGTTCACGTGTGTCACCTGTGTTCACGTGTGTCACCTGTGTTCACGTGTGTCCACCTGTGTTCACCTGTGTTCACGTGTCACCTGTGTTCACCTGTGTTCACGTGTGTCACCTGTGTTCACGTGTGTTCACGTGTGTCACCTGTGTTCACGTGTGTCACCTGTGTTCACGTGTGTCCACCTGTGTTCACGTGTGTCCACCTGTGTTCACGTGTGTCACCTGTGTTCACGTGTGTCACCTGTGTTCACGTGTGTCCACCTGTGTTCACGTGTGTCACCTGTGTTCACGTGTGTCACCTGTGTTCACCTGTGTCACCTGTGTTCACGTGTGTCACCTGTGTTCACCTCTGTCACCTGTGTCCACCTGTGTTCACGTGTGTCACCTGTGTTCACGTGTGTCACCTGTGTCACGTGTGTTCACCTGTGTCACGTGTGTTCACCTGTGTTCACCTGTGTCACCTGTGTTCACCTGTGTCAACGCGTGTCACCTGTGTCAACGTGTGTTCACCTGTCACGTCTGTTCACCTGTGTCACCTGTGTTCACCTGTGTTCACCTGTGTCACCTGTGTTCACCTGTGTCAACGCGTGTTACCTGTGTCACGTGTGTTCACCTGTGTTACCTGTGTTCACCTGTGTCACCTGTGTTCACCTGTGTCACGTGTGTTCACCTGCGTCACCTGTGTTCACGTGTGTTCACGTGTGTCACCTGTGTTCACGTGTGTCCACCTGTGTTCACGTGTGTCACCTGTGTTCACGTGTGTCCACCTGTGTCACGTGTGTCCATCTGTGTCACGTCTGTCACCTGTGTCACGTGTGTCACCTGTGTTCACGTGTGTCACCTGTGTTCACGTGTGTCACCTGTGTTCACGTGTGTCCACCTGTGTCACGTGTGTTCACCTGTGTCACGTGTGTCCACCTGTGTTCACCTGTGTCAACGCGTGTCACCTGTGTCAACGTGTGTTCACCTGTCACCTGTGTTCACCTGTATTCACCTGTGTTCACTTGTGTCACCTGTGTTCACCTGTGTCACCTGTGTTCACCTGTTTCAACGCGTGTCACCTGTGTCAACGTGTGTTCGCCTGTGTCACGTGTGTTCACCTGTGTCACCTGTGTTCACCTGTGTCACGTGTGTTCACCTGTGTCAACGTGTGTTCACCTGTGTTCACCTGTGTCACCTGTGTTCACCTGTGTTCACCTGTGTCACCTGTGTCCACCTGTGTTCACGTGTGTCACCTGTGTTCACGTGTGTCACCTGTGTTCACGTGTGTCACCTGTGTTCACGTGTGTCCACCTGTGTCACGTGTGCTCACCTGTGTCACGTGTGTTCACCTGTGTTCACCTGTGTCAACGCGTGTCACCTGTGTCAACGTGTGTTCACCTGTCACGTGAGTTCACCTGTGTCACCTGTGTTCACCTGTGTCACGTGTGTTCACCTGTGTCAACGTGTGTTCACCTGTGTTCACCTGTGTCACCTGTGTTCACCTGTGTTCACCTGTGTCACCTGTGTTCACCTGTGTCACCTGTGTCCACCTGTGTTCACGTGTGTCACCTGTGTTCACCTGTGTCATCTGTGTTCACGTGTGTCATCTGTGTTCACGTGTGTTCAAGTGTGTCCACATGTGTCACCTGTGTTCACGTGTGTCACCTGTGTTCACGTGTGTTCACGTGTGTTCACCTCTGTTCACCTGTGTTCACGTGTCACCTGTGTCACCTGTGTTCACCTGTGTTCACGCGTGTCACCTGTGTTCACGTGTGTCACCTGTGTTCACGTGTGTCCACCTGTGTTCACGTGTGTCACCTGTGTTCACGTGTGTCCACCTGTGTTCACGTGTGTCACCTGTGTTCACGTGTGTCACCTGTGTTCACGTGTGTCCACCTGTGTTCACCTGTGTTCACGTGTCAAGTGTGTCCACCTGTGTCACCTGTGTTCACGTTTGTCACCTGTGTTCATGTGTGTCACCTGTGTTCACGTGTGTCCACCTGTGTTCACGTGTGTCACCTGTGTTCACGTGTGTCACCTGTGTCACCTGTGTTCACCTGTGTTCACGTGTGTCACCTGTGTTCACGTGTGTTCACGTGTGTCACCTGTGTTCACGTGTGTCACCTGTGTTCACGTGTGTCCACCTGTGTCACGTGTGTCACCTGTGTTCACGTGTGTCACCTGTGTTCACCTGTGTCACCTGTGTCCACCTGTGTTCACGTGTGTCACCTGTGTTCACGTGTGTCACCTGTGTCACGTGTGTTCACCTGTGTCACGTGTGTTCACCTGTGTTCACCTGTGTCACCTGTGTTCACCTGTGTCAACGCGTGTCACCTGTGTCACCTGTGTTCACCTGTGTTCACCTGTGTCACCTGTGTTCACCTGTGTCACCTGTGTTCACCTGTGTCAACGCGTGTCACCTGTGTCACGTGTGTTCACCTGTGTCACCTGTGTTCACCTGTGTCACCTGTGTTCACCTGTGTCACCTGTGTTCACCTGTGTCACATGTGTTCACCTGCGTCACCTGTGTTCACGTGTGTCACCTGTGTTCACGTGTGTCACCTGTGTTCACGTGTGTCACCTGTGTTCACGTGTGTCCACCTGTGTTCACGTGTGTCACCTGTGTTCACGTGTGTCCACCTGTGTCACGTGTGTCCATCTGTGTCACGTGTGTCCATCTGTGTCACGTGTGTCCATCTGTGTCACGTGTGTCACCTGTTTTCACGTGTGTCACCTGTGTTCACGTGTGTCACCTGTGTTCACCTGTGTTCACGTGTCACGTGTGTCCACCTGTGTCACCTGTGTTCATGTGTGTCACCTGTGTTCACGTGTGTTCACCTGTGTTCACCTGTGTCACCTGTGTTCACGTGTCACCTGTGTTCACCTATGTTCACGTGTGTCACTTGTGTTCACGTGTGTCACCTGTGTTCATGTGTGTCCACCTGTGTCACCTGTGTTCAAGTGTGTCACCTGTGTTCACCTGTGATCACGTGTGTCACCTGTATTCACGTGTGTCACCTGTGTTCATGTGTGTTCACCTGTGTCACCTGTGTTCACGTGTGTCACCTGTGTTCACGTGTGTTCACGTGTGTCACCTGTGTTCACGTGTGTCACCTGTGTTCACGTGTGTCACCTGTGTTCACATGTGTCCACCTGTGTCACGTGTGTTCACCTGTGTCACCTGTGTTCACCTGTGTCAACACGTGTCACCTGTGTCAACGTGTGTTCGCCTGTGTCACGTGTGTTCACCTGTGTCACCTGTGTTCACCTGTGTCACGTGTGTTCACCTGTGTCAACCTGTGGCAACGTGTGCTCACCTGTGTTCACCTGTGTCACCTGTGTTCACCTGTGTTCACCTGTGTCACCTGTGTTCACCTGTGTCACCTGTGTCCACCTGTGTTCACGTGTGTCACCTGTGTTCACGTGTGTCACCTGTGTTCACGTGTGTCCACCTGTGTCTTGTGTGTTCACCTGTGTCACGTGTGTTCACCTGTGTTCACCTGTGTCAACGCGTGTCACCTGTGTCAACGTGTGTTCACCTGTCACGTGTGTTCACCTGTGTTCACCTGTGTTCACCTGTGTCACCTGTGTTCACCTGTGTCACCTGTG
The DNA here is from genome assembly GCF_026437365.1 of Eucyclogobius newberryi. Classification (NCBI taxonomy): domain Eukaryota; kingdom Metazoa; phylum Chordata; class Actinopteri; order Gobiiformes; family Gobiidae; genus Eucyclogobius; species Eucyclogobius newberryi. The sequence goes on along the minus strand of NW_027315746.1, from coordinate 35,395,351 downwards.
TTCACCTGTGTCAACGCGTGTCACCTGTGTCAACGTGTGTTCGCCTGTGTCACCTGTGTTCACCTGTGTCAACGCGTCACCTGTGTCAACGTGTGTTCGCCTGTGTCACGTGTGTTCACCTGTGTCACCTGTGTTCACCTGTGTCACGTGTGTTCACCTGTGTCAACCTGTGTCAACGTGTGCTCACCTGTGTTCACCTGTGTCACCTGTGTTCACCTGTGTTCACCTGTGTTCATGTGTGTCACCTGTGTTCACGTGTGTCCACCTGTGTTCACGTGTGTCACCTGTGTTCACGTGTGTCACCTGTGTTCACGTGTGTCCACCTGTGTTCACCTGTGTTCACGTGTCACCTGTGTTCACCTGTGTTCACGTGTGTCACCTGTGTTCACGTGTGTTCACGTGTGTCACCTGTGTTCACGTGTGTCACCTGTGTTCACGTGTGTCCACCTGTGTTCACGTGTGTCCACCTGTGTTCACGTGTGTCACCTGTGTTCACGTGTGTCACCTGTGTTCACGTGTGTCCACCTGTGTTCACGTGTGTCACCTGTGTTCACGTGTGTCACCTGTGTTCACCTGTGTCACCTGTGTTCACGTGTGTCACCTGTGTTCACCTCTGTCACCTGTGTCCACCTGTGTTCACGTGTGTCACCTGTGTTCACGTGTGTCACCTGTGTCACGTGTGTTCACCTGTGTCACGTGTGTTCACCTGTGTTCACCTGTGTCACCTGTGTTCACCTGTGTCAACGCGTGTCACCTGTGTCAACGTGTGTTCACCTGTCACGTCTGTTCACCTGTGTCACCTGTGTTCACCTGTGTTCACCTGTGTCACCTGTGTTCACCTGTGTCAACGCGTGTTACCTGTGTCACGTGTGTTCACCTGTGTTACCTGTGTTCACCTGTGTCACCTGTGTTCACCTGTGTCACGTGTGTTCACCTGCGTCACCTGTGTTCACGTGTGTTCACGTGTGTCACCTGTGTTCACGTGTGTCCACCTGTGTTCACGTGTGTCACCTGTGTTCACGTGTGTCCACCTGTGTCACGTGTGTCCATCTGTGTCACGTCTGTCACCTGTGTTCACGTGTGTCACCTGTGTTCACGTGTGTCACCTGTGTTCACCTCTGTTCACGTGTCACGTGTGTCCACCTGTGTCACCTGTGTTCATGTGTGTCACCTGTGTTCACGTGTGTTCACCTGTGTTCACCTGTGTTCACGTGTGTCACCTGTGTTCACGTGTGTCACCTGTGTTCATGTGTGTCCACCTGTGTATCCTGTGTTCACGTGTGTTCACGTGTGTCACCTGTGTTCACGTGTGTCACCTGTGTTCACGTGTGTCCACCTGTGTTCACGTGTGTCACCTGTGTTCATGTGTGTTCACCTGCGTCACCTGTGTTCACGTTTGTTCACGTGTGTCACCTGTGTTCACGTGTGTCACCTGTGTTCACGTGTGTCCACCTGTGTTCACGTGTGTCACCTGTGTTCACGTGTGTCCACCTGTGTCACGTGTGTCCATCTGTGTCACGTCTGTCACCTGTGTTCACGTGTGTCACCTGTGTTCACGTGTGTCACCTGTGTTCACCTCTGTTCACGTGTCACGTGTGTCCACCTGTGTCACCTGTGTTCATGTGTGTCACCTGTGTTCACGTGTGTTCACCTGTGTTCACCTGTGTCACCTGTGTTCACGTGTCACCTGTGTTCACCTGTGTTCACGTGTGTCACCTGTGTTCACGTGTGTCACCTGTGTTCATGTGTGTCCACCTGTGTCACCTGTGTTCAAGTGTGTCACCTGTGTTCACCTGTGTTCACGTGTGTCACCTGTGTTCACGTGTGTCACCTGTGTTCACGTGTGTTCACGTGTGTCACCTGTGTTCACGTGTGTTCACGTGTGTCAACTGTGTTCACGTTTGTCCACCTGTGTTCACGTGTGTTACCTGTGTTCACGTGTGTCCACCTGTGTCACGTGTGTCCACCTGTGTCACGTGTGTCACCTGTGTTCACGTGTGTCACCTGTGTTCACGTGTGTCCACCTGTGTCACGTGTGTTCACCTGTGTCACGTGTGTCCACCTGTGTTCACCTGTGTCAACGCGTGTCACCTGTGTCAACGTGTGTTCACCTGTCACCTGTGTTCACCTGTGTTCACCTGTGTTCACTTGTGTCACCTGTGTTCACCTGTGTCACCTGTGTTCACCTGTTTCAACGCGTGTCACCTGTGTCAACGTGTGTTCGCCTGTGTCACGTGTGTTCACCTGTGTCACCTGTGTTCACCTGTGTCACGTGTGTTCACCTGTGTCAACGTGTGTTCACCTGTGTTCACCTGTGTCACCTGTGTTCACCTGTGTTCACCTGTGTCACCTGTGTCCACCTGTGTTCACGTGTGTCACCTGTGTTCACGTGTGTCACCTGTGTTCACGTGTGTCACCTGTGTTCACGTGTGTCCACCTGTGTCACGTGTGCTCACCTGTGTCACGTGTGTTCACCTGTGTTCACCTGTGTCAACGCGTGTCACCTGTGTCAACGTGTGTTCACCTGTCACGTGAGTTCACCTGTGTTCACCTGTGTTCACCTGTGTTCACCTGTGTCACCTGTGTTCAGCTGTGTCATCTGTGTTCACCTGTGTCAACGCGTGTCACCTGTGTCAATGTGTGTTCGCCTGTGTCACGTGTGTTCACCTGTGTCACCTGTGTTCACCTGTGTCACGTGTGTCCACCTGTGTTCACGTGTGTCACCTGTGTTCACGTGTGTCCACCTGTGTCACGTGTGTTCACCTGTGTCACGTGTGTCCACCTGTGTTCACCTGTGTCAACGCGTGTCACCTGTGTCAACGTGTGTTCACCTGTCACCTGTGTTCACCTGTGTTCACCTGTGTTCACTTGTGTCACCTGTGTTCACCTGTGTCACCTGTGTTCACCTGTTTCAACGCGTGTCACCTGTGTCAACGTGTGTTCGCCTGTGTCACGTGTGTTCACCTGTGTCACCTGTGTTCACCTGTGTCACGTGTGTTCACCTGTGTCAACGTGTGTTCACCTGTGTTCACCTGTGTCACCTGTGTTCACCTGTGTTCACCTGTGTCACCTGTGTTCACCTGTGTCACCTGTGTCCACCTGTGTTCACGTGTGTCACCTGTGTTCACGTGTGTCACCTGTGTTCACGTGTGTCACCTGTGTTCACGTGTGTCACCTGTGTTCACGTGTGTCCACCTGTGTCACGTGTGCTCACCTGTGTCACGTGTGTTCACCTGTGTTCACCTGTGTCAACGCGTGTCACCTGTGTCAACGTGTGTTCACCTGTCACGTGAGTTCACCTGTGTTCACCTGTGTCACCTGTGTTCAGCTGTGTCATCTGTGTTCACCTGTGTCAACGCGTGTCACCTGTGTCAATGTGTGTTCGCCTGTGTCACGTGTGTTCACCTGTGTCACCTGTGTTCACCTGTGTCACGTGTGTTCACCTGTGTCAACGTGTGTTCACCTGTGTTCACCTGTGTCACCTGTGTTCACCTGTGTTCACCTGTGTCACCTGTGTTCACCTGTGTCACCTGTGTCCACCTGTGTTCACGTGTGTCACCTGTGTTCACGTGTGTCATCTGTGTTCACGTGTGTCATCTGTGTTCACGTGTGTTCAAGTGTGTCCACATGTGTCACCTGTGTTCACGTGTGTCACCTGTGTTCACGTGTGTTCACGTGTGTTCACCTCTGTTCACCTGTGTTCACGTGTCACCTGTGTCACCTGTGTTCACCTGTGTTCACCTGTGTTCACGCGTGTCACCTGTGTTCACGTGTGTCACCTGTGTTCACGTGTGTCCACCTGTGTTCACATGTGTCACCTGTGTTCACGTGTGTCCACCTGTGTTCACGTGTGTCACCTGTGTTCACGTGTGTCACCTGTGTTCACGTGTGTCCACCTGTGTTCACCTGTGTTCACGTGTCAAGTGTGTCCACCTGTGTCACCTGTGTTCACGTGTGTCACCTGTGTTCATGTGTGTCACCTGTGTTCACGTGTGTCCACCTGTGTTCACGTGTGTCACCTGTGTTCACGTGTGTCACCTGTGTTCACGTGTGTCCACCTGTGTTCACGTGTCACCTGTGTCACCTGTGTTCACCTGTGTTCACGTGTGTCACCTGTGTTCACGTGTGTTCACGTGTGTCACCTGTGTTCACGTGTGTCCACCTGTGTCACGTGTGTCACCTGTGTTCACGTGTGTCCACCTGTGTCACGTGTGTCACCTGTGTTCACGTTTGTCACCTGTGTTCACCTGTGTCACCTGTGTCCACCTGTGTTCACGTGTGTCACCTGTGTTCACGTGTGTCACCTGTGTCACGTGTGTTCACCTGTGTCACGTGTGTTCACCTGTGTTCACCTGTGTCACCTGTGTTCACCTGTGTCAACGCGTGTCACCTGTGTCACCTGTGTTCACCTGTGTTCACCTGTGTCACCTGTGTTCACCTGTGTCACCTGTGTTCACCTGTGTCAACGCGTGTCACCTGTGTCACGTGTGTTCACCTGTGTCACCTGTGTTCACCTGTGTCACCTGTGTTCATCTGTGTCACCTGTGTTCACCTGTGTCACGTGTGTTCACCTGCGTCACCTGTGTTCACGTGTGTCACCTGTGTTCACGTGTGTCACCTGTGTTCACGTGTGTCACCTGTGTTCACGTGTGTCCACCTGTGTTCACGTGTGTCACCTGTGTTCACGTGTGTCCACCTGTGTCACGTGTGTCCATCTGTGTCACGTGTGTCCATCTGTGTCACGTGTGTCCATCTGTGTCACGTGTGTCACCTGTGTTCACGTGTGTCACCTGTGTTCACGTGTGTCACCTGTGTTCACCTGTGTTCACGTGTCACGTGTGTCCACCTGTGTCACCTGTGTTCATGTGTGTCACCTGTGTTCACGTGTGTTCACCTGTGTTCACCTGTGTCACCTGTGTTCACGTGTCACCTGTGTTCACCTATGTTCACGTGTGTCACTTGTGTTCACGTGTGTCACTTGTGTTCACGTGTGTCACCTGTGTTCAAGTGTGTCACCTGTGTTCACCTGTGATCACGTGTGTCACCTGTGTCACCTGTGTTCACGTGTGTCACCTGTGTTCACGTGTGTTCACCTGTGTCACCTGTGTTCACGTGTGTCACCTGTGTTCACGTGTGTTCACGTGTGTCACCTGTGTTCACGTGTGTCACCTGTGTTCACATGTGTCCACCTGTGTCACGTGTGTTCACCTGTGTCACCTGTGTTCACCTGTGTCAACGCGTGTCACCTGTGTCAACGTGTGTTCGCCTGTGTCACGTGTGTTCGCCTGTGTCACGTGTGTTCACCTGTGTCACCTGTGTTCACCTGTGTCACGTGTGTTCACCTGTGTCAACCTGTGTCAACGTGTGCTCACCTGTGTTCACCTGTGTTCACCTGTGTTCACCTGTGTTCATGTGTGTCACCTGTGTTCACGTGTGTCCACCTGTGTTCACGTGTGTCACCTGTGTTCACGTGTGTCACCTGTGTTCACGTGTGTCCACCTGTGTTCACCTGTGTTCACGTGTCACCTGTGTTCACCTGTGTTCACGTGTGTCACCTGTGTTCACGTGTGTTCACGTGTGTCACCTGTGTTCACGTGTGTCACCTGTGTTCACGTGTGTCCACCTGTGTTCACGTGTGTCCACCTGTGTTCACGTGTGTCACCTGTGTTCACGTGTGTCACCTGTGTTCACGTGTGTCCACCCTTGTTCACGTGTGTCACCTGTGTTCACGTGTGTCACCTGTGTTCACCTGTGTCACCTGTGTTCACGTGTGTCACCTGTGTTCACCTGTGTCACCTGTGTTCACGTGTCACCTGTGTTCACCTATGTTCACGTGTGTCACTTGTGTTCAGGTGTGTCACCTGTGTTCAAGTGTGTCCACCTGTGTCACCTGTGTTCAAGTGTGTCACCTGTGTTCACCTGTGATCACGTGTGTCACCTGTGTTCACGTGTGTCACCTGTGTTCATGTGTGTTCACCTGTGTCACCTGTGTTCACGTGTGTCACCTGTGTTCACGTGTGTTCACGTGTGTCACCTGTGTTCACCTGTGTCAACGCGTGTCACCTGTGTCAACGTGTGTTCGCCTGTGTCACGTGTGTTCACCTGTGTCACCTGTGTTCACCTGTGTCACGTGTGTTCACCTGTGTCAACCTGTGTCAACGTGTGCTCACCTGTGTTCACCTGTGTCACCTGTGTTCACCTGTGTTCACCTGTGTTCATGTGTGTCACCTGTGTTCACGTGTGTCCACCTGTGTTCACGTGTGTCACCTGTGTTCACGTGTGTCACCTGTGTTCACGTGTGTCCACCTGTGTTCACCTGTGTTCACGTGTCACCTGTGTTCACCTGTGTCACGTGTGTCACCTGTGTTCACGTGTGTCACCTGTGTTCACGTGTGTCCACCTGTGTTCACGTGTGTCACCTGTGTTCACGTGTGTCACCTGTGTTCACGTGTGTCCACCTGTGTTCACGTGTGTCCACCTGTGTTCACGTGTGTCACCTGTGTTCACGTGTGTCACCTGTGTTCACGTGTGTCCACCTGTGTTCACGTGTGTCACCTGTGTTCACGTGTGTCACCTGTGTTCACCTGTGTCACCTGTGTTCACGTGTGTCACCTGTGTTCACCTGTGTCACCTGTGTCCACCTGTGTTCACGTCTGTCACCTGTGTTCACGTGTGTCACCTGTGTCACGTGTGTTCACCTGTGTCACGTGTGTTCACCTGTGTTCACCTGTGTCACCTGTGTTCACCTGTGTCAACGCGTGTCACCTGTGTCAACGTGTGTTCACCTGTCACGTCTGTTCACCTGTGTCACCTGTGTTCACCTGTGTTCACCTGTGTCACGTGTGTTCACCTGTGTTACCTGTGTTCACCTGTGTCACCTGTGTTCACCTGTGTCACGTGTGTTCACCTGCGTCACCTGTGTTCACGTGTGTTCACGTGTGTCACCTGTGTTCACGTGTGTCACCTGTGTTCACGTGTGTCCACCTGTGTTCACGTGTGTCACCTGTGTTCACGTGTGTCCACCTGTGTCACGTGTGTCCATCTGTGTCACGTCTGTCACCTGTGTTCACGTGTGTCACCTGTGTTCACGTGTGTCACCTGTGTTCACCTCTGTTCACGTGTCACGTGTGTCCACCTGTGTCACCTGTGTTCATGTGTGTCACCTGTGTTCACGTGTGTTCACCTGTGTTCACCTGTGTCACCTGTGTTCACGTGTCACCTGTGTTCACCTGTGTTCACGTGTGTCACCTGTGTTCACGTGTGTCACCTGTGTTCATGTGTGTCCACCTGTGTATCCTGTGTTCACGTGTGTTCACGTGTGTCACCTGTGTTCACGTGTGTCACCTGTGTTCACGTGTGTCCACCTGTGTTCACGTGTGTCACCTGTGTTCATGTGTGTTCACCTGCGTCACCTGTGTTCACGTGTGTTCACGTGTGTCACCTGTGTTCACGTGTGTCACCTGTGTTCACGTGTGTCCACCTGTGTTCACGTGTGTCACCTGTGTTCACGTGTGTCCACCTGTGTCACGTGTGTCCATCTGTGTCACGTCTGTCACCTGTGTTCACGTGTGTCACCTGTGTTCACGTGTGTCACCTGTGTTCACCTCTGTTCACGTGTCACGTGTGTCCACCTGTGTCACCTGTGTTCATGTGTGTCACCTGTGTTCACGTGTGTTCACCTGTGTTCACCTGTGTCACCTGTGTTCACGTGTCACCTGTGTTCACCTGTGTTCACGTGTGTCACCTGTGTTCACGTGTGTCACCTGTGTTCATGTGTGTCCACCTGTGTCACCTGTGTTCAAGTGTGTCACCTGTGTTCACCTGTGTTCACGTGTGTCACCTGTGTTCACGTGTGTCACCTGTGTTCACGTGTGTTCACGTGTGTCACCTGTGTTCACGTGTGTTCACGTGTGTCACCTGTGTTCACGTGTGTCCACCTGTGTTCACGTGTGTTACCTGTGTTCACGTGTGTCCACCTGTGTCACGTGTGTCACCTGTGTTCACGTGTGTCACCTGTGTTCACGTGTGTCACCTGTGTTCACGTGTGTCCACCTGTGTCACGTGTGTTCACCTGTGTCACGTGTGTCCACCTGTGTTCACCTGTGTCAACGCGTGTCACCTGTGTCAACGTGTGTTCACCTGTCACCTGTGTTCACCTGTGTTCACCTGTGTTCACTTGTGTCACCTGTGTTCACCTGTGTCACCTGTGTTCACCTGTTTCAACGCGTGTCACCTGTGTCAACGTGTGTTCGCCTGTGTCACGTGTGTTCACCTGTGTCACCTGTGTTCACCTGTGTCACGTGTGTTCACCTGTGTCAACGTGTGTTCACCTGTGTTCACCTGTGTCACCTGTGTTCACCTGTGTTCACCTGTGTCACCTGTGTTCACCTGTGTCACCTGTGTCCACCTGTGTTCACGTGTGTCACCTGTGTTCACGTGTGTCACCTGTGTTCACGTGTGTCACCTGTGTTTACGTGTGTCCACCTGTGTCACGTGTGCTCACCTGTGTCACGTGTGTTCACCTGTGTTCACCTGTGTCAACGCGTGTCACCTGTGTCAACGTGTGTTCACCTGTCACGTGAGTTCACCTGTGTTCACCTGTGTTCACCTGTGTCACCTGTGTTCAGCTGTGTCATCTGTGTTCACCTGTGTCAACGCGTGTCACCTGTGTCAACGCGTGTCACCTGTGTCAATGTGTGTTCGCCTGTGTCACGTGTGTTCACCTGTGTCACCTGTGTTCACCTGTGTCACGTGTGTTCACCTGTGTCAACGTGTGTTCACCTGTGTTCACCTGTGTCACCTGTGTTCACCTGTGTTCACCTGTGTCACCTGTGTTCACCTGTGTCACCTGTGTCCACCTGTGTTCACGTGTGTCACCTGTGTTCACGTGTGTCATCTGTGTTCACGTGTGTCATCTGTGTTCACGTGTGTTCAAGTGTGTCCACATGTGTCACCTGTGTTCACGTGTGTCACCTGTGTTCACGTGTGTTCACGTGTGTTCACCTCTGTTCACCTGTGTTCACGTGTCACCTGTGTCACCTGTGTTCACCTGTGTTCACCTGTGTTCACGTGTGTCACCTGTGTTCACGTGTGTCCACCTGTGTTCACGTGTGTCACCTGTGTTCACGTGTGTCCACCTGTGTTCACGTGTGTCACCTGTGTTCACGTGTGTCACCTGTGTTCACGTGTGTCCACCTGTGTTCACCTGTGTTCACGTGTCAAGTGTGTCCACCTGTGTCACCTGTGTTCACGTTTGTCACCTGTGTTCATGTGTGTCACCTGTGTTCACGTGTGTCCACCTGTGTTCACGTGTGTCACCTGTGTTCACGTGTGTCACCTGTGTTCACGTGTGTCCACCTGTGTTCACGTGTCACCTGTGTCACCTGTGTTCACCTGTGTTCACGTGTGTCACCTGTGTTCACGTGTGTTCACGTGTGTCACCTGTGTTCACGTGTGTCACCTGTGTTCACGTGTGTCCACCTGTGTCACGTGTGTCACCTGTGTTCACGTGTGTCCACCTGTGTCACGTGTGTCACCTGTGTTCACGTGTGTCACCTGTGTTCACCTGTGTCACCTGTGTCCACCTGTGTTCACGTGTGTCACCTGTGTTCACGTGTGTCACCTGTGTCACGTGTGTTCACCTGTGTCACGTGTGTTCACCTGTGTTCACCTGTGTCACCTGTGTTCACCTGTGTCAACGCGTGTCACCTGTGTCACCTGTGTTCACCTGTGTTCACCTGTGTCACCTGTGTTCACCTGTGTCACCTGTGTTCACCTGTGTCAACGCGTGTCACCTGTGTCACGTGTGTTCACCTGTGTCACCTGTGTTCACCTGTGTTACCTGTGTTCACCTGTGTCACCTGTGTTCACCTGCGTCACGTGTGTTCACCTGCGTCACCTGTGTTCACGTGTGTCACCTGTGTTCACGTGTGTCACCTGTGTTCACGTGTGTCACCTGTGTTCACGTGTGTCCACCTGTGTTCACGTGTGTCACCTGTGTTCACGTGTGTCCACCTGTGTCACGTGTGTCCATCTGTGTCACGTGTGTCCATCTGTGTCACGTGTGTCCATCTGTGTCACGTGTGTCACCTGTGTTCACGTGTGTCACCTGTGTTCACGTGTGTCACCTGTGTTCACCTGTGTTCACGTGTCACGTGTGTCCACCTGTGTCACCTGTGTTCATGTGTGTCACCTGTGTTCACGTGTGTTCACCTGTGTTCACCTGTGTCACCTGTGTTCACGTGTCACCTGTGTTCACCTATGTTCACGTGTGTCACTTGTGTTCACGTGTGTCACCTGTGTTCATGTGTGTCCACCTGTGTCACCTGTGTTCAAGTGTGTCACCTGTGTTCACCTGTGATCACGTGTGTCACCTGTGTTCACGTGTGTCACCTGTGTTCATGTGTGTTCACCTGTGTCACCTGTGTTCACGTGTGTCACCTGTGTTCACGTGTGTTCATGTGTGTCACCTGTGTTCACGTGTGTCACCTGTGTTCACGTGTGTCACCTGTGTTCACATGTGTCCACCTGTGTCACGTGTGTTCACCTGTGTCACCTGTGTTCACCTGTGTCAACGCGTGTCACCTGTGTCAACGTGTGTTCGCCTGTGTTCACGTGTGTTCACCTGTGTCACCTGTGTTCACCTGTGTCACGTGTGTTCACCTGTGTCAACCTGTGTCAACGTGTGCTCACCTGTGTTCACCTGTGTCATCTGTGTTCACCTGTGTCACCTGTGTCCACCTGTGTTCACGTGTGTCACCTGTGTTCACGTGTGACACCTGTGTTCACGTGTGTCCACCTGTGTCTTGTGTGTTCACCTGTGTCACGTGTGTTCACCTGTGTTCACCTGTGTCAACGCGTGTCACCTGTGTCAACGTGTGTTCACCTGTCACGTGTGTTCACCTGTGTTCACCTGTGTTCACCTGTGTCACCTGTGTTCACCTGTGTCACCTGTGTTCACCTGTGTCAACGCGTGTCACCTGTGTCAACGTGTGTTCGCCTGTGTCACCTGTGTTCACCTGTGTCAACGCGTGTCACCTGTGTCAACGTGTGTTCGCCTGTGTCACGTGTGTTCACCTGTGTCACCTGTGTTCACCTGTGTCACGTGTGTTCACCTGTGTCAACCTGTGTCAACGTGTGCTCACCTGTGTTCACCTGTGTCACCTGTGTTCACCTGTGTTCACCTGTGTTCATGTGTGTCACCTGTGTTCACGTGTGTCCACCTGTGTTCACGTGTGTCACCTGTGTTCACGTGTGTCACCTGTGTTCACGTGTGTCCACCTGTGTTCACCTGTGTTCACGTGTCACCTGTGTTCACCTGTGTTCACGTGTGTCACCTGTGTTCACGTGTGTTCACGTGTGTCACCTGTGTTCACGTGTGTCACCTGTGTTCACGTGTGTCCACCTGTGTTCACGTGTGTCCACCTGTGTTCACGTGTGTCACCTGTGTTCACGTGTGTCACCTGTGTTCACGTGTGTCCACCTGTGTTCACGTGTGTCACCTGTGTTCACGTGTGTCACCTGTGTTCACCTGTGTCACCTGTGTTCACGTGTGTCACCTGTGTTCACCTGTGTCACCTGTGTCCACCTGTGTTCACGTGTGTCACCTGTGTTCACGTGTGTCACCTGTGTCACGTGTGTTCACCTGTGTCACGTGTGTTCACCTGTGTTCACCTGTGTCACCTGTGTTCACCTGTGTCAACGCGTGTCACCTGTGTCAACGTGTGTTCACCTGTCACGTCTGTTCACCTGTGTCACCTGTGTTCACCTGTGTTCACCTGTGTCACCTGTGTTCACCTGTGTCAACGCGTGTTACCTGTGTCACGTGTGTTCACCTGTGTTACCTGTGTTCACCTGTGTCACCTGTGTTCACCTGTGTCACGTGTGTTCACCTGCGTCACCTGTGTTCACGTGTGTTCACGTGTGTCACCTGTGTTCACGTGTGTCACCTGTGTTCACGTGTGTCCACCTGTGTTCACGTGTGTCACCTGTGTTCACGTGTGTCCACCTGTGTCACGTGTGTCCATCTGTGTCACGTCTGTCACCTGTGTTCACGTGTGTCACCTGTGTTCACGTGTGTCACCTGTGTTCACCTCTGTTCACGTGTCACGTGTGTCCACCTGTGTCACCTGTGTTCATGTGTGTCACCTGTGTTCACGTGTGTTCACCTGTGTTCACCTGTGTCACCTGTGTTCACGTGTCACCTGTGTTCACCTGTGTTCACGTGTGTCACCTGTGTTCACGTGTGTCACCTGTGTCCATGTGTGTCCACCTGTGTATCCTGTGTTCACGTGTGTTCACGTGTGTCACCTGTGTTCACGTGTGTCACCTGTGTTCACGTGTGTCCACCTGTGTTCACGTGTGTCACCTGTGTTCATGTGTGTTCACCTGCGTCACCTGTGTTCACGTGTGTTCACGTGTGTCACCTGTGTTCACGTGTGTCACCTGTGTTCACGTGTGTCCACCTGTGTTCACGTGTGTCACCTGTGTTCACGTGTGTCCACCTGTGTCACGTGTGTCCATCTGTGTCACGTCTGTCACCTGTGTTCACGTGTGTCACCTGTGTTCACGTGTGTCACCTGTGTTCACCTCTGTTCACGTGTCACGTGTGTCCACCTGTGTCACCTGTGTTCATGTGTGTCACCTGTGTTCACGTGTGTTCACCTGTGTTCACCTGTGTCACCTGTGTTCACGTGTCACCTGTGTTCACCTGTGTTCACGTGTGTCACCTGTGTTCACGTTTGTCACCTGTGTTCATGTGTGTCCACCTGTGTCACCTGTGTTCAAGTGTGTCACCTGTGTTCACCTGTGTTCACGTGTGTCACCTGTGTTCACGTGTGTCACCTGTGTTCACGTGTGTTCACGTGTGTCACCTGTGTTCACGTGTGTTCACGTGTGTCACCTGTGTTCACGTGTGTCCACCTGTGTTCACGTGTGTTACCTGTGTTCACGTGTGTCCACCTGTGTCACGTGTGTCCACCTGTGTCACGTGTGTCACCTGTGTTCACGTGTGTCACCTGTGTTCACGTGTGTCACCTGTGTTCACGTGTGTCCACCTGTGTCACGTGTGTTCACCTGTGTCACGTGTGTCCACCTGTGTTCACCTGTGTCAACGCGTGTCACCTGTGTCAACGTGTGTTCACCTGTCACCTGTGTTCACCTGTGTTCACCTGTGTTCACTTGTGTCACCTGTGTTCACCTGTGTCACCTGTGTTCACCTGTTTCAACGCGTGTCACCTGTGTCAACGTGTGTTGGCCTGTGTCACGTGTGTTCACCTGTGTCACCTGTGTTCACCTGTGTCACGTGTGTTCACCTGTGTCAACGTGTGTTCACCTGTGTTCACCTGTGTCACCTGTGTTCACCTGTGTTCACCTGTGTCACCTGTGTTCACCTGTGTCACCTGTGTCCACCTGTGTTCACGTCTGTCACCTGTGTTCACGTGTGTCACCTGTGTTCACGTGTGTCACCTGTGTTCACGTGTGTCCACCTGTGTCACGTGTGCTCACCTGTGTCATGTGTGTTCACCTGTGTTCACCTGTGTCAACGCGTGTCACCTGTGTCAACGTGTGTTCACCTGTCACGTGAGTTCACCTGTGTTCACCTGTGTTCACCTGTGTCACCTGTGTTCAGCTGTGTCATCTGTGTTCACCTGTGTCAACGCGTGTCACCTGTGTCAATGTGTGTTCGCCTGTGTCACGTGTGTTCACCTGTGTCACCTGTGTTCACCTGTGTCACGTGTGTTCACCTGTGTCAACGTGTGTTCACCTGTGTTCACCTGTGTCACCTGTGTTCACCTGTGTTCACCTGTGTCACCTGTGTTCACCTGTGTCACCTGTGTCCACCTGTGTTCACGTGTGTCACCTGTGTTCACGTGTGTCATCTGTGTTCACGTGTGTCATCTGTGTTCACGTGTGTTCAAGTGTGTCCACATGTGTCACCTGTGTTCACGTGTGTCACCTGTGTTCACGTGTGTTCACGTGTGTTCACCTCTGTTCACCTGTGTTCACGTGTCACCTGTGTCACCTGTGTTCACCTGTGTTCACCTGTGTTCACGCGTGTCACCTGTGTTCACGCGTGTCACCTGTGTTCACGTGTGTCACCTGTGTTCACGTGTGTCCACCTGTGTTCACGTGTGTCACCTGTGTTCACGTGTGTCCACCTGTGTTCACGTGTGTCACCTGTGTTCACGTGTGTCACCTGTGTTCACGTGTGTCCACCTGTGTTCACCTGTGTTCACGTGTCAAGTGTGTCCACCTGTGTCACCTGTGTTCACGTTTGTCACCTGTGTTCATGTGTGTCACCTGTGTTCACGTGTGTCCACCTGTGTTCACGTGTGTCACCTGTGTTCACGTGTGTCACCTGTGTTCACGTGTGTCCACCTGTGTTCACGTGTCACCTGTGTCACCTGTGTTCACCTGTGTTCACGTGTGTCACCTGTGTTCACGTGTGTTCACGTGTGTCACCTGTGTTCACGTGTGTCACCTGTGTTCACGTGTGTCCACCTGTGTCACGTGTGTCACCTGTGTTCACGTGTGTCCACCTGTGTCACGTGTGTCACCTGTGTTCACGTGTGTCACCTGTGTTCACCTGTGTCACCTGTGTCCACCTGTGTTCACTTGTGTCACCTGTGTTCACGTGTGTCACCTGTGTCACGTGTGTTCACCTGTGTCACGTGTGTTCACCTGTGTTCACCTGTGTCACCTGTGTTCACCTGTGTCAACGCGTGTCACCTGTGTTCACGTGTGTCACCTGTGTCACGTGTGTTCACCTGTGTCACCTGTGTTCACCTGTGTTCACCTGTGTCACCTGTGTTCACCTGTGTCACCTGTGTTCACCTGTGTCAACGCGTGTCACCTGTGTCACGTGTGTTCACCTGTGTCACCTGTGTTCACCTGTGTCACCTGTGTTCACCTGTGTCACCTGTGTTCACCTGTGTCACGTGTGTTCACCTGCGTCACCTGTGTTCACGTGTGTCACCTGTGTTCACGTGTGTCACCTGTGTTCACGTGTGTCACCTGTGTTCACGTGTGTCACCTGTGTTCACGTGTGTCCACCTGTGTCACGTGTGTCCATCTGTGTCACGTGTGTCCATCTGTGTCACGTGTGTCCATCTGTGTCACGTGTGTCACCTGTGTTCACGTGTGTCACCTGTGTTCACGTGTGTCACCTGTGTTCACCTGTGTTCACGTGTCACGTGTGTCCACCTGTGTCACCTGTGTTCATGTGTGTCACCTGTGTTCACGTGTGTTCACCTGTGTTCACCTGTGTCACCTGTGTTCACGTGTCACCTGTGTTCACCTATGTTCACGTGTGTCACTTGTGTTCACGTGTGTCACCTGTGTTCATGTGTGTCCACCTGTGTCACCTGTGTTCAAGTGTGTCACCTGTGTTCACCTGTGATCACGTGTGTCACCTGTGTTCACGTGTGTCACCTGTGTCACCTGTGTTCACCTGTGTCACGTGTGTTCACCTGTGTCAACCTGTGTCAACGTGTGCTCACCTGTGTTCACCTGTGTCACCTGTGTTCACCTGTGTTCACCTGTGTTCATGTGTGTCACCTGTGTTCACGTGTGTCCACCTGTGTTCACGTGTGTCACCTGTGTTCACGTGTGTCACCTGTGTTCACGTGTGTCCACCTGTGTCCATCTGTGTCACGTGTGTCCATCTGTGTCACGTGTGTCACCTGTGTTCACGTGTGTCACCTGTGTTCACGTGTGTCACCTGTGTTCACCTGTGTTCACGTGTCACGTGTGTCCACCTGTGTCACCTGTGTTCGCCTGTGTCACGTGTGTTCACCTGTGTCACGTGTGTTCACCTGTGTTCACCTGTGTCACCTGTGTCACCTGTGTTCACGTGTGTCACCTGTGTTCACGTGTGTTCACGTGTGTCACCTGTGTTCACGTGTGTCACCTGTGTTCACGTGTGTCACCTGTGTTCACATGTGTCCACCTGTGTCACGTGTGTTCACCTGTGTCACCTGTGTTCACCTGTGTCAACGCGTGTCACCTGTGTCAACGTGTGTTCGCCTGTGTCACGTGTGTTCACCTGTGTCACCTGTGTTCACCTGTGTCACGTGTGTTCACCTGTGTCAACCTGTGTCAACGTGTGCTCACCTGTGTTCACCTGTGTCACCTGTGTTCACCTGTGTTCACCTGTGTCACCTGTGTTCACGTGTGTCACCTGTGTTCACGTGTGTCACCTGTGTTCACGTGTGTCACCTGTGTTCACGTGTGTCCACCTGTGTCTTGTGTGTTCACCTGTGTCACGTGTGTTCACCTGTGTTCACCTGTGTCAACGCGTGTCACCTGTGTCAACGTGTGTTCACCTGTCACGTGTGTTCACCTGTGTTCACCTGTGTTCACCTGTGTCACCTGTGTTCACCTGTGTCACCTGTGTTCACCTGTGTCAACGCGTGTCACCTGTGTCAACGTGTGTTCGCCTGTGTCACGTGTGTTCACCTGTGTCACCTGTGTTCACCTGTGTCACGTGTGTTCACCTGTGTCAACGTGTGTTCACCTGTGTTCACCTGTGTCACCTGTGTTCACCTGTGTTCACCTGTGTCACCTGTGTTCACCTGTGTCACCTGTGTCCACCTGTGTTCACGTGTGTCACCTGTGTTCACGTGTGTCATCTGTGTTCACGTGTGTCATCTGTGTTCACGTGTGTTCAAGTGTGTCCACATGTGTCACCTGTGTTCACGTGTGTCACCTGTGTTCACGTGTGTTCACGTGTGTTCACCTCTGTTCACCTGTGTTCACGTGTCACCTGTGTCACCTGTGTTCACCTGTGTTCACCTGTGTTCACGTGTGTCACCTGTGTTCACGTGTGTCCACCTGTGTTCACGTGTGTCACCTGTGTTCACGTGTGTCCACCTGTGTTCACGTGTGTCACCTGTGTTCACGTGTGTCACCTGTGTTCACGTGTGTCCACCTGTGTTCACCTGTGTTCACGTGTCAAGTGTGTCCACCTGTGTCACCTGTGTTCACGTTTGTCACCTGTGTTCATGTGTGTCACCTGTGTTCACGTGTGTCCACCTGTGTTCACGTGTGTCACCTGTGTTCACGTGTGTCACCTGTGTTCACGTGTGTCCACCTGTGTTCACGTGTCACCTGTGTCACCTGTGTTCACGTGTGTCACCTGTGTTCACGTGTGTCACCTGTGTTCACGTGTGTCCACCTGTGTCACGTGTGTCACCTGTGTTCACGTGTGTCCACCTGTGTCACGTGTGTCACCTGTGTTCACGTGTGTCACCTGTGTTCACCTGTGTCACCTGTGTCCACCTGTGTTCACGTGTGTCACCTGTGTTCACGTGTGTCACCTGTGTCACGTGTGTTCACCTGTGTCACGTGTGTTCACCTGTGTTCACCTGTGTCACCTGTGTTCACCTGTGTCAACGCGTGTCACCTGTGTCACCTGTGTTCACCTGTGTTCACCTGTGTCACCTGTGTTCACCTGTGTCACCTGTGTTCACCTGTGTCAACGCGTGTCACCTGTGTCACGTGTGTTCACCTGTGTCACCTGTGTTCACCTGTGTCACCTGTGTTCACCTGTGTCACCTGTGTTCACCTGTGTCACCTGTGTTCACCTGTGTCACGTGTGTTCACCTGCGTCACCTGTGTTCACGTGTGTCACCTGTGTTCACGTGTGTCACCTGTGTTCACGTGTGTCACCTGTGTTCACGTGTGTCCACCTGTGTTCACGTGTGTCACCTGTGTTCACGTGTGTCCACCTGTGTCACGTGTGTCCATCTGTGTCACGTGTGTCCATCTGTGTCACGTGTGTCCATCTGTGTCACGTGTGTCACCTGTGTTCACGTGTGTCACCTGTGTTCACGTGTGTCACCTGTGTTCACGTGTCACGTGTGTCCACCTGTGTCACCTGTGTTCGCCTGTGTCACGTGTGTTCACCTGTGTCACGTGTGTTCACCTGTGTTCACCTGTGTCTACTGTGTCCACCTGTGTTCACGTGTGTCACCTGTGTGCACGTGTGTCACCTGTGTTCACGTGTGTCCACCTGTGTCTTGTGTGTTCACCTGTGTCACGTGTGTTCACCTGTGTTCACCTGTGTCAACGCGTGTCACCTGTGTCAACGTGTGTTCACCTGTCACGTGTGTTCACCTGTGTTCACCTGTGTTCACCTGTGTCACCTGTGTTCACCTGTGTCACCTGTGTTCACCTGTGTCAACGCGTGTCACCTGTGTCAACGTGTGTTCGCCTGTGTCACCTGTGTTCACCTGTGTCAACGCGTGTCACCTGTGTCAACGTGTGTTCGCCTGTGTCACGTGTGTTCACCTGTGTCACCTGTGTTCACCTGTGTCACGTGTGTTCACCTGTGTCAACCTGTGTCAACGTGTGCTCACCTGTGTTCACCTGTGTCACCTGTGTTCACCTGTGTTCACCTGTGTTCATGTGTGTCACCTGTGTTCACGTGTGTCCACCTGTGTTCACGTGTGTCACCTGTGTTCACGTGTGTCACCTGTGTTCACGTGTGTCCACCTGTGTTCACCTGTGTTCACGTGTCACCTGTGTTCACGTGTGTCACCTGTGTTCACGTGTGTCCACCTGTGTTCACGTGTGTCCACCTGTGTTCACGTGTGTCACCTGTGTTCACGTGTGTCACCTGTGTTCACGTGTGTCCACCTGTGTTCACGTGTGTCACCTGTGTTCACGTGTGTCACCTGTGTTCACCTGTGTCACCTGTGTTCACGTGTGTCACCTGTGTTCACCTGTGTCACCTGTGTCCACCTGTGTTCACGTGTGTCACCTGTGTTCACGTGTGTCACCTGTGTCACGTGTGTTCACCTGTGTCACGTGTGTTCACCTGTGTTCACCTGTGTCACCTGTGTTCACCTGTGTCAACGCGTGTCACCTGTGTCAACGTGTGTTCACCTGTGTCACCTGTGTTCACCTGTGTCACCTGTGTTCACCTGTGTCACCTGTGTTCACCTGTGTCACGTGTGTTCACCTGCGTCACCTGTGTTCACGTGCGTCACCTGTGTTCACGTGTGTCACCTGTGTTCACGTGTGTCACCTGTGTTCACGTGTGTCCACCTGTGTTCACGTGTGTCACCTGTGTTCACGTGTGTCACCTGTGTTCACGTGTGTCCACCTGTGTTCACCTGTGTTCACGTGTCAAGTGTGTCCACCTGTGTCACCTGTGTTCACGTTTGTCACCTGTGTTCACGTGTGTCACCTGTGTTCACGTGTGTCCACCTGTGTTCACGTGTGTCACCTGTGTTCACGTGTGTCACCTGTGTTCACGTGTGTCCACCTGTGTTCACGTGTCACCTGTGTCACCTCTGTTCACGTGTGTCACCTGTGTTCACGTGTGTCACCTGTGTTCACGTGTGTCCACCTGTGTCACGTGTGTCACCTGTGTTCACGTGTGTCCACCTGTGTCACGTGTGTCACCTGTGTTCACGTGTGTCACCTGTGTTCACCTGTGTCACCTGTGTCCACCTGTGTTCACGTGTGTCACCTGTGTTCACGTGTGTCACCTGTGTCACGTGTGTTCACCTGTGTCACGTGTGTTCACCTGTGTTCACCTGTGTCACCTGTGTTCACCTGTGTCAACGCGTGTCACCTGTGTCACCTGTGTTCACCTGTGTTCACCTGTGTCACCTGTGTTCACCTGTGTCACCTGTGTTCACCTGTGTCAACGCGTGTCACCTGTGTCACGTGTGTTCACCTGTGTCACCTGTGTTCACCTGTGTCACCTGTGTTCACCTGTGTCACCTGTGTTCACCTGTGTCACGTGTGTTCACCTGCGTCACCTGTGTTCACGTGTGTCACCTGTGTTCACGTGTGTCACCTGTGTTCACGTGTGTCACCTGTGTTCACGTGTGTCCACCTGTGTTCACGTGTGTCACCTGTGTTCACGTGTGTCCACCTGTGTCACGTGTGTCCATCTGTGTCACGTGTGTCCATCTGTGTCACGTGTGTCCATCTGTGTCACGTGTGTCACCTGTGTTCACGTGTGTCACCTGTGTTCACGTGTGTCACCTGTGTTCACCTGTGTTCACGTGTCACGTGTGTCCACCTGTGTCACCTGTGTTCGCCTGTGTCACGTGTGTTCACCTGTGTCACGTGTGTTCACCTGTGTTCACCTGTGTCACCTGTGTCCACCTGTGTTCACGTGTGTCACCTGTGTTCACGTGTGTCACCTGTGTTCACGTGTGTCCACCTGTGTCTTGTGTGTTCACCTGTGTCACGTGTGTTCACCTGTGTTCACCTGTGTCAACGCGTGTCACCTGTGTCAACGTGTGTTCACCTGTCACGTGTGTTCACCTGTGTTCACCTGTGTTCACCTGTGTCACCTGTGTTCACCTGTGTCACCTGTGTTCACCTGTGTCAACGCGTGTCACCTGTGTCAACGTGTGTTCGCCTGTGTCACCTGTGTTCACCTGTGTCAACGCGTGTCACCTGTGTCAACGTGTGTTCGCCTGTGTCACGTGTGTTCACCTGTGTCACCTGTGTTCACCTGTGTCACGTGTGTTCACCTGTGTCAACCTGTGTCAACGTGTGCTCACCTGTGTTCACCTGTGTCACCTGTGTTCACCTGTGTTCACCTGTGTTCATGTGTGTCACCTGTGTTCACGTGTGTCCACCTGTGTTCACGTGTGTCACCTGTGTTCACGTGTGTCACCTGTGTTCACGTGTGTCCACCTGTGTTCACCTGTGTTCACGTGTCACCTGTGTTCACGTGTGTCACCTGTGTTCACGTGTGTCCACCTGTGTTCACGTGTGTCCACCTGTGTTCACGTGTGTCACCTGTGTTCACGTGTGTCACCTGTGTTCACGTGTGTCCACCTGTGTTCACGTGTGTCACCTGTGTTCACGTGTGTCACCTGTGTTCACCTGTGTCACCTGTGTTCACGTGTGTCACCTGTGTTCACCTGTGTCACCTGTGTCCACCTGTGTTCACGTGTGTCACCTGTGTTCACGTGTGTCACCTGTGTCACGTGTGTTCACCTGTGTCACGTGTGTTCACCTGTGTTCACCTGTGTCACCTGTGTTCACCTGTGTCAACGCGTGTCACCTGTGTCAACGTGTGTTCACCTGTCACGTCTGTTCACCTGTGCCACCTGTGTTCACCTGTGTTCACCTGTGTCACCTGTGTTCACCTGTGTCAACGCGTGTTACCTGTGTCACGTGTGTTCACCTGTGTTACCTGTGTTCACCTGTGTCACCTGTGTTCACCTGTGTCACGTGTGTTCACCTGCGTCACCTGTGTTCACGTGTGTTCACGTGTGTCACCTGTGTTCACGTGTGTCACCTGTGTTCACGTGTGTCCACCTGTGTTCACGTGTGTCACCTGTGTTCACGTGTGTCCACCTGTGTCACGTGTGTCCATCTGTGTCACGTCTGTCACCTGTGTTCACGTGTGTCACCTGTGTTCACGTGTGTCACCTGTGTTCACCTCTGTTCACGTGTCACGTGTGTCCACCTGTGTCACCTGTGTTCATGTGTGTCACCTGTGTTCACGTGTGTTCACCTGTGTTCACCTGTGTCACCTGTGTTCACGTGTCACCTGTGTTCACCTGTGTTCACGTGTGTCACCTGTGTTCACGTGTGTCACCTGTGTTCATGTGTGTCCACCTGTGTATCCTGTGTTCACGTGTGTTCACGTGTGTCACCTGTGTTCACGTGTGTCACCTGTGTTCACGTGTGTCACCTGTGTTCACGTGTGTCACCTGTGTTCACATGTGTCCACCTGTGTCACGTGTGTTCACCTGTGTCACCTGTGTTCACCTGTGTCAACCTGTGTCAACGTGTGCTCACCTGTGTTCACCTGTGTCACCTGTGTTCACCTGTGTTCACCTGTGTCACCTGTGTCCACCTGTGTTCACGTGTGTCACCTGTGTTCACGTGTGTCACCTGTGTTCACGTGTGTCCACCTGTGTCTTGTGTGTTCACCTGTGTCACGTGTGTTCACCTGTGTTCACCTGTGTCAACGCGTGTCACCTGTGTCAACGTGTGTTCACCTGTCACGTGTGTTCACCTGTGTTCACCTGTGTTCACCTGTGTCACCTGTGTTCACCTGTGTCACCTGTGTTCACCTGTGTCAACGCGTGTCACCTGTGTCAACGTGTGTTCGCCTGTGTCACCTGTGTTCACCTGTGTCAACGCGTGTCACCTGTGTCAACGTGTGTTCGCCTGTGTCACGTGTGTTCACCTGTGTCACCTGTGTTCACCTGTGTCACGTGTGTTCACCTGTGTCAACCTGTGTCAACGTGTGCTCACCTGTGTTCACCTGTGTCACCTGTGTTCACCTGTGTTCACCTGTGTTCATGTGTGTCACCTGTGTTCACGTGTGTCCACCTGTGTTCACGTGTGTCACCTGTGTTCACGTGTGTCACCTGTGTTCACGTGTGTCCACCTGTGTTCACCTGTGTTCACGTGTCACCTGTGTTCACGTGTGTCACCTGTGTTCACGTGTGTCCACCTGTGTTCACGTGTGTCCACCTGTGTTCACGTGTGTCACCTGTGTTCACGTGTGTCACCTGTGTTCACGTGTGTCCACCTGTGTTCACGTGTGTCACCTGTGTTCACGTGTGTCACCTGTGTTCACCTGTGTCACCTGTGTTCACGTGTGTCACCTGTGTTCACCTGTGTCACCTGTGTCCACCTGTGTTCACGTGTGTCACCTGTGTTCACGTGTGTCACCTGTGTCACGTGTGTTCACCTGTGTCACGTGTGTTCACCTGTGTTCACCTGTGTCACCTGTGTTCACCTGTGTCAACGCGTGTCACCTGTGTCAACGTGTGTTCACCTGTCACGTCTGTTCACCTGTGTCACCTGTGTTCACCTGTGTTCACCTGTGTCACCTGTGTTCACCTGTGTCAACGCGTGTTACCTGTGTCACGTGTGTTCACCTGTGTTACCTGTGTTCACCTGTGTCACCTGTGTTCACCTGTGTCACGTGTGTTCACCTGCGTCACCTGTGTTCACGTGTGTTCACGTGTGTCACCTGTGTTCACGTGTGTCACCTGTGTTCACGTGTGTCCACCTGTGTTCACGTGTGTCACCTGTGTTCACGTGTGTCCACCTGTGTCACGTGTGTCCATCTGTGTCACGTCTGTCACCTGTGTTCACGTGTGTCACCTGTGTTCACGTGTGTCACCTGTGTTCACCTCTGTTCACGTGTCACGTGTGTCCACCTGTGTCACCTGTGTTCATGTGTGTCACCTGTGTTCACGTGTGTTCACCTGTGTTCACCTGTGTCACCTGTGTTCACGTGTCACCTGTGTTCACCTGTGTTCACGTGTGTCACCTGTGTTCACGTGTGTCACCTGTGTTCATGTGTGTCCACCTGTGTATCCTGTGTTCACGTGTGTTCACGTGTGTCACCTGTGTTCACGTGTGTCACCTGTGTTCACGTGTGTCCACCTGTGTTCACGTGTGTCACCTGTGTTCATGTGTGTTCACCTGCGTCACCTGTGTTCACGTGTGTTCACGTGTGTCACCTGTGTTCACGTGTGTCACCTGTGTTCACGTGTGTCCACCTGTGTTCACGTGTGTCACCTGCGTTCACGTGTGTCCACCTGTGTCACGTGTGTCCATCTGTGTCACGTCTGTCACCTGTGTTCACGTGTGTCACCTGTGTTCACGTGTGTCACCTGTGTTCACCTCTGTTCACGTGTCAAGTGTGTCCACCTGTGTCACCTGTGTTCATGTGTCACCTGTGTTCACGTGTGTTCACCTGTGTTCACCTGTGTCACCTGTGTTCACGTGTCACCTGTGTTCACCTGTGTTCACGTGTGTCACCTGTGTTCACGTGTGTCACCTGTGTTCATGTGTGTCCACCTGTGTCACCTGTGTTCAAGTGTGTCACCTGTGTTCACCTGTGTTCACGTGTGTCACCTGTGTTCACGTGTGTCACCTGTGTTCACGTGTGTTCACGTGTGTCACCTGTGTTCACGTGTGTTCACGTGTGTCACCTGTGTTCACGTGTGTCCACCTGTGTTCACGTGTGTTACCTGTGTTCACGTGTGTCCACCTGTGTCACGTTTGTCCACCTGTGTCACGTGTGTCACCTGTGTTCACGTGTGTCACCTGTGTTCACGTGTGTCACCTGTGTTCACGTGTGTCCACCTGTGTCACGTGTGTTCACCTGTGTCACGTGTGTCCACCTGTGTTCACCTGTGTCAACGCGTGTCACCTGTGTCAACGTGTGTTCACCTGTCACCTGTGTTCACCTGTGTTCACCTGTGTTCACTTGTGTCACCTGTGTTCACCTGTGTCACCTGTGTTCACCTGTTTCAACGCGTGTCACCTGTGTCAACGTGTGTTCGCCTGTGTCACGTGTGTTCACCTGTGTCACCTGTGTTCACCTGTGTCACGTGTGTTCACCTGTGTCAACGTGTGTTCACCTGTGTTCACCTGTGTCACCTGTGTTCACCTGTGTTCACCTGTGTCACCTGTGTTCACCTGTGTCACCTGTGTCCACCTGTGTTCACGTCTGTCACCTGTGTTCACGTGTGTCACCTGTGTTCACGTGTGTCACCTGTGTTCACGTGTGTCCACCTGTGTCACGTGTGCTCACCTGTGTCACGTGTGTTCACCTGTGTTCACCTGTGTCAACGCGTGTCACCTGTGTCAACGTGTGTTCACCTGTCACGTGAGTTCACCTGTGTTCACCTGTGTTCACCTGTGTCACCTGTGTTCAGCTGTGTCATCTGTGTTCACCTGTGTCAACGCGTGTCACCTGTGTCAATGTGTGTTCGCCTGTGTCACGTGTGTTCACCTGTGTCACCTGTGTTCACCTGTGTCACGTGTGTTCACCTGTGTCAACGTGTGTTCACCTGTGTTCACCTGTGTCACCTGTGTTCACCTGTGTTCACCTGTGTCACCTGTGTTCACCTGTGTCACCTGTGTCCACCTGTGTTCACGTGTGTCACCTGTGTTCACGTGTGTCATCTGTGTTCACGTGTGTCATCTGTGTTCACGTGTGTTCAAGTGTGTCCACATGTGTCACCTGTGTTCACGTGTGTCACCTGTGTTCACGTGTGTTCACGTGTGTTCACCTCTGTTCACCTGTGTTCACGTGTCACCTGTGTCACCTGTGTTCACCTGTGTTCACCTGTGTTCACGCGTGTCACCTGTGTTCACGTGTGTCACCTGTGTTCACGTGTGTCCACCTGTGTTCACGTGTGTCACCTGTGTTCACGTGTGTCCACCTGTGTTCACGTGTGTCACCTGTGTTCACGTGTGTCACCTGTGTTCACGTGTGTCCACCTGTGTTCACCTGTGTTCACGTGTCAAGTGTGTCCACCTGTGTCACCTGTGTTCACGTTTGTCACCTGTGTTCATGTGTGTCACCTGTGTTCACGTGTGTCCACCTGTGTTCACGTGTGTCACCTGTGTTCACGTGTGTCACCTGTGTTCACGTGTGTCCACCTGTGTTCACGTGTCACCTGTGTCACCTGTGTTCACCTGTGTTCACGTGTGTCACCTGTGTTCACGTGTGTTCACGTGTGTCACCTGTGTTCACGTGTGTCACCTGTGTTCACGTGTGTCCACCTGTGTCACGTGTGTCACCTGTGTTCACGTGTGTCCACCTGTGTCACGTGTGTCACCTGTGTTCACGTGTGTCACCTGTGTTCACCTGTGTCACCTGTGTCCACCTGTGTTCACGTGTGTCACCTGTGTTCACGTGTGTCACCTGTGTCACGTGTGTTCACCTGTGTCACGTGTGTTCACCTGTGTTCACCTGTGTCACCTGTGTTCACCTGTGTCAACGCGTGTCACCTGTGTCACCTGTGTTCACCTGTGTTCACCTGTGTCACCTGTGTTCACCTGTGTCACCTGTGTTCACCTGTGTCAACGCGTGTCACCTGTGTCACGTGTGTTCACCTGTGTCACCTGTGTTCACCTGTGTCACCTGTGTTCACCTGTGTCACCTGTGTTCACCTGTGTCACGTGTGTTCACCTGCGTCACCTGTGTTCACGTGCGTCACCTGTGTTCACGTGTGTCACCTGTGTTCACGTGTGTCACCTGTGTTCACGTGTGTCACCTGTGTTCACGTGTGTCCACCTGTGTTCACGTGTGTCACCTGTGTTCACGTGTGTCCACCTGTGTCACGTGTGTCCATCTGTGTCACGTGTGTCCATCTGTGTCACGTGTGTCCATCTGTGTCACGTGTGTCACCTGTGTTCACGTGTGTCACCTGTGTTCACGTGTGTCACCTGTGTTCACCTGTGTTCACGTGTCACGTGTGTCCACCTGTGTCACCTGTGTTCATGTGTGTCACCTGTGTTCACGTGTGTTCACCTGTGTTCACCTGTGTCACCTGTGTTCACGTGTCACCTGTGTTCACCTATGTTCACGTGTGTCACTTGTGTTCACGTGTGTCACCTGTGTTCATGTGTGTCCACCTGTGTCACCTGTGTTCAAGTGTGTCACCTGTGTTCACCTGTGATCACGTGTGTCACCTGTGTTCACGTGTGTCACCTGTGTTCATGTGTGTTCACCTGTGTCACCTGTGTTCACGTGTGTCACCTGTGTTCACGTGTGTTCACGTGTGTCACCTGTGTTCACGTGTGTCACCTGTGTTCACGTGTGTCACCTGTGTTCACATGTGTCCACCTGTGTCACGTGTGTTCACCTGTGTCACCTGTGTTCACCTGTGTCACCTGTGTTCACCTGTGTCAACGCGTGTTACCTGTGTCACGTGTGTTCACCTGTGTTACCTGTGTTCACCTGTGTCACCTGTGTTCACCTGTGTCACGTGTGTTCACCTGCGTCACCTGTGTTCACGTGTGTTCACGTGTGTCACCTGTGTTCACGTGTGTCACCTGTGTTCACGTGTGTCCACCTGTGTTCACGTGTGTCACCTGTGTTCACGTGTGTCCACCTGTGTCACGTGTGTCCATCTGTGTCACGTCTGTCACCTGTGTTCACGTGTGTCACCTGTGTTCACGTGTGTCACCTGTGTTCACCTCTGTTCACGTGTCACGTGTGTCCACCTGTGTCACCTGTGTTCATGTGTGTCACCTGTGTTCACGTGTGTTCACCTGTGTTCACCTGTGTCACCTGTGTTCACGTGTCACCTGTGTTCACCTGTGTTCACGTGTGTCACCTGTGTTCACGTGTGTCACCTGTGTTCATGTGTGTCCACCTGTGTATCCTGTGTTCACGTGTGTTCACGTGTGTCACCTGTGTTCACGTGTGTCACCTGTGTTCACGTGTGTCACCTGTGTTCACGTGTGTCACCTGTGTTCACATGTGTCCACCTGTGTCACGTGTGTTCACCTGTGTCACCTGTGTTCACCTGTGTCAACCTGTGTCAACGTGTGCTCACCTGTGTTCACCTGTGTCACCTGTGTTCACCTGTGTTCACCTGTGTCACCTGTGTCCACCTGTGTTCACGTGTGTCACCTGTGTTCACGTGTGTCACCTGTGTTCACGTGTGTCCACCTGTGTCTTGTGTGTTCACCTGTGTCACGTGTGTTCACCTGTGTTCACCTGTGTCAACGCGTGTCACCTGTGTCAACGTGTGTTCACCTGTCACGTGTGTTCACCTGTGTTCACCTGTGTTCACCTGTGTCACCTGTGTTCACCTGTGTCACCTGTGTTCACCTGTGTCAACGCGTGTCACCTGTGTCAACGTGTGTTCGCCTGTGTCACCTGTGTCACCTGTGTCAACGTGTGTTCGCCTGTGTCACGTGTGTTCACCTGTGTCACCTGTGTTCACCTGTGTCACGTGTGTTCACCTGTGTCAACCTGTGTCAACGTGTGCTCACCTGTGTTCACCTGTGTCACCTGTGTTCACCTGTGTTCACCTGTGTTCATGTGTGTCACCTGTGTTCACGTGTGTCCACCTGTGTTCACGTGTGTCACCTGTGTTCACGTGTGTCACCTGTGTTCACGTGTGTCCACCTGTGTTCACCTGTGTTCACGTGTCACCTGTGTTCACGTGTGTCACCTGTGTTCACGTGTGTCCACCTGTGTTCACGTGTGTCCACCTGTGTTCACGTGTGTCACCTGTGTTCACGTGTGTCACCTGTGTTCACGTGTGTCCACCTGTGTTCACGTGTGTCACCTGTGTTCACGTGTGTCACCTGTGTTCACCTGTGTCACCTGTGTTCACGTGTGTCACCTGTGTTCACCTGTGTCACCTGTGTCCACCTGTGTTCACGTGTGTCACCTGTGTTCACGTGTGTCACCTGTGTCACGTGTGTTCACCTGTGTCACGTGTGTTCACCTGTGTTCACCTGTGTCACCTGTGTTCACCTGTGTCAACGCGTGTCACCTGTGTCAACGTGTGTTCACCTGTCACGTCTGTTCACCTGTGTCACCTGTGTTCACCTGTGTTCACCTGTGTCACCTGTGTTCACCTGTGTCAACGCGTGTTACCTGTGTCACGTGTGTTCACCTGTGTTACCTGTGTTCACCTGTGTCACCTGTGTTCACCTGTGTCACGTGTGTTCACCTGCGTCACCTGTGTTCACGTGTGTTCACGTGTGTCACCTGTGTTCACGTGTGTCACCTGTGTTCACGTGTGTCCACCTGTGTTCATGTGTGTCACCTGTGTTCACGTGTGTCCACCTGTGTCACGTGTGTCCATCTGTGTCACGTCTGTCACCTGTGTTCACGTGTGTCACCTGTGTTCACGTGTGTCACCTGTGTTCACCTCTGTTCACGTGTCACGTGTGTCCACCTGTGTCACCTGTGTTCATGTGTGTCACCTGTGTTCACGTGTGTTCACCTGTGTTCACCTGTGTCACCTGTGTTCACGTGTCACCTGTGTTCACCTGTGTTCACGTGTGTCACCTGTGTTCACGTGTGTCACCTGTGTTCATGTGTGTCCACCTGTGTATCCTGTGTTCACGTGTGTTCACGTGTGTCACCTGTGTTCACGTGTGTCACCTGTGTTCACGTGTGTCCACCTGTGTTCACGTGTGTCACCTGTGTTCATGTGTGTTCACCTGCGTCACCTGTGTTCACGTGTGTTCACGTGTGTCACCTGTGTTCACGTGTGTCACCTATGTTCACGTGTGTCCACCTGTGTTCACGTGTGTCACCTGCGTTCACGTGTGTCCACCTGTGTCACGTGTGTCCATCTGTGTCACGTCTGTCACCTGTGTTCACGTGTGTCACCTGTGTTCACGTGTGTCACCTGTGTTCACCTCTGTTCACGTGTCAAGTGTGTCCACCTGTGTCACCTGTGTTCATGTGTCACCTGTGTTCACGTGTGTTCACCTGTGTTCACCTGTGTCACCTGTGTTCACGTGTCACCTGTGTTCACCTGTGTTCACGTGTGTCACCTGTGTTCACGTGTGTCACCTGTGTTCATGTGTGTCCACCTGTGTCACCTGTGTTCAAGTGTGTCACCTGTGTTCACCTGTGTTCACGTGTGTCACCTGTGTTCACGTGTGTCACCTGTGTTCACGTGTGTTCACGTGTGTCACCTGTGTTCACGTGTGTTCACGTGTGTCACCTGTGTTCACGTGTGTCCACCTGTGTTCACGTGTGTTACCTGTGTTCACGTGTGTCACCTGTGTTCACGTGTGTCCACCTGTGTCACGTGTGTTCACCTGTGTCACGTGTGTCCACCTGTGTTCACCTGTGTCAACGCGTGTCACCTGTGTCAACGTGTGTTCACCTGTCACCTGTGTTCACCTGTGTTCACCTGTGTTCACTTGTGTCACCTGTGTTCACCTGTGTCACCTGTGTTCACCTGTTTCAACGCGTGTCACCTGTGTCAACGTGTGTTCGCCTGTGTCACGTGTGTTCACCTGTGTCACCTGTGTTCACCTGTGTCACGTGTGTTCACCTGTGTCAACGTGTGTTCACCTGTGTTCACCTGTGTCACCTGTGTTCACCTGTGTTCACCTGTGTCACCTGTGTTCACCTGTGTCACCTGTGTCCACCTGTGTTCACGTCTGTCACCTGTGTTCACGTGTGTCACCTGTGTTCACGTGTGTCACCTGTGTTCACGTGTGTCCACCTGTGTCACGTGTGCTCACCTGTGTCACGTGTGTTCACCTGTGTTCACCTGTGTCAACGCGTGTCACCTGTGTCAACGTGTGTTCACCTGTCACGTGAGTTCACCTGTGTTCACCTGTGTTCACCTGTGTCACCTGTGTTCAGCTGTGTCATCTGTGTTCACCTGTGTCAACGCGTGTCACCTGTGTCAATGTGTGTTCGCCTGTGTCACGTGTGTTCACCTGTGTCACCTGTGTTCACCTGTGTCACGTGTGTTCACCTGTGTCAACGTGTGTTCACCTGTGTTCACCTGTGTCACCTGTGTTCACCTGTGTTCACCTGTGTCACCTGTGTTCACCTGTGTCACCTGTGTCCACCTGTGTTCACGTGTGTCACCTGTGTTCACGTGTGTCATCTGTGTTCACGTGTGTCATCTGTGTTCACGTGTGTTCAAGTGTGTCCACATGTGTCACCTGTGTTCACGTGTGTCACCTGTGTTCACGTGTGTTCACGTGTGTTCACCTCTGTTCACCTGTGTTCACGTGTCACCTGTGTCACCTGTGTTCACCTGTGTTCACCTGTGTTCACGCGTGTCACCTGTGTTCACGTGTGTCACCTGTGTTCACGTGTGTCCACCTGTGTTCACGTGTGTCACCTGTGTTCACGTGTGTCCACCTGTGTTCACGTGTGTCACCTGTGTTCACGTGTGTCACCTGTGTTCACGTGTGTCCACCTGTGTTCACCTGTGTTCACGTGTCAAGTGTGTCCACCTGTGTCACCTGTGTTCACGTTTGTCACCTGTGTTCATGTGTGTCACCTGTGTTCACGTGTGTCCACCTGTGTTCACGTGTGTCACCTGTGTTCACGTGTGTCACCTGTGTTCACGTGTGTCCACCTGTGTTCACGTGTCACCTGTGTCACCTGTGTTCACCTGTGTTCACGTGTGTCACCTGTGTTCACGTGTGTTCACGTGTGTCACCTGTGTTCACGTGTGTCACCTGTGTTCACGTGTGTCCACCTGTGTCACGTGTGTCACCTGTGTTCACGTGTGTCCACCTGTGTCACGTGTGTCACCTGTGTTCACGTGTGTCACCTGTGTTCACCTGTGTCACCTGTGTCCACCTGTGTTCACGTGTGTCACCTGTGTTCACGTGTGTCACCTGTGTCACGTGTGTTCACCTGTGTCACGTGTGTTCACCTGTGTTCACCTGTGTCACCTGTGTTCACCTGTGTCAACGCGTGTCACCTGTGTCACCTGTGTTCACCTGTGTTCACCTGTGTCACCTGTGTTCACCTGTGTCACCTGTGTTCACCTGTGTCAACGCGTGTCACCTGTGTCACGTGTGTTCACCTGTGTCACCTGTGTTCACCTGTGTCACCTGTGTTCACCTGTGTCACCTGTGTTCACCTGTGTCACGTGTGTTCACCTGCGTCACCTGTGTTCACGTGCGTCACCTGTGTTCACGTGTGTCACCTGTGTTCACGTGTGTCACCTGTGTTCACGTGTGTCACCTGTGTTCACGTGTGTCCACCTGTGTTCACGTGTGTCACCTGTGTTCACGTGTGTCCACCTGTGTCACGTGTGTCCATCTGTGTCACGTGTGTCCATCTGTGTCACGTGTGTCCATCTGTGTCACGTGTGTCACCTGTGTTCACGTGTGTCACCTGTGTTCACGTGTGTCACCTGTGTTCACCTGTGTTCACGTGTCACGTGTGTCCACCTGTGTCACCTGTGTTCATGTGTGTCACCTGTGTTCACGTGTGTTCACCTGTGTTCACCTGTGTCACCTGTGTTCACGTGTCACCTGTGTTCACCTATGTTCACGTGTGTCACTTGTGTTCACGTGTGTCACCTGTGTTCATGTGTGTCCACCTGTGTCACCTGTGTTCAAGTGTGTCACCTGTGTTCACCTGTGATCACGTGTGTCACCTGTGTTCACGTGTGTCACCTGTGTTCATGTGTGTTCACCTGTGTCACCTGTGTTCACGTGTGTCACCTGTGTTCACGTGTGTTCACGTGTGTCACCTGTGTTCACGTGTGTCACCTGTGTTCACATGTGTCCACCTGTGTCACGTGTGTTCACCTGTGTCACCTGTGTTCACCTGTGTCAACGCGTGTCACCTGTGTCAACGTGTGTTCGCCTGTGTCACGTGTGTTCACCTGTGTCACCTGTGTTCACCTGTGTCACGTGTGTTCACCTGTGTCAACCTGTGTCAACGTGTGCTCACCTGTGTTCACCTGTGTCACCTGTGTTCACCTGTGTTCACCTGTGTCACCTGTGTCCACCTGTGTTCACGTGTGTCACCTGTGTTCACGTGTGTCACCTGTGTTCACGTGTGTCCACCTGTGTCTTGTGTGTTCACCTGTGTCACGTGTGTTCACCTGTGTTCACCTGTGTCAACGCGTGTCACCTGTGTCAACGTGTGTTCACCTGTCACGTGTGTTCACCTGTGTTCACCTGTGTCACCTGTGTTCACCTGTGTCACCTGTGTCCACCTGTGTTCACGTGTGTCACCTGTGTTCACGTGTGTCATCTGTGTTCACGTGTGTCATCTGTGTTCACGTGTGTTCAAGTGTGTCCACATGTGTCACCTGTGTTCACGTGTGTCACCTGTGTTCACGTGTGTTCACGTGTGTTCACCTCTGTTCACCTGTGTTCACGTGTCACCTGTGTCACCTGTGTTCACCTGTGTTCACCTGTGTTCACGCGTGTCACCTGTGTTCACGTGTGTCACCTGTGTTCACGTGTGTCCACCTGTGTTCACGTGTGTCACCTGTGTTCACGTGTGTCCACCTGTGTTCACGTGTGTCACCTGTGTTCACGTGTGT
The DNA here is from genome assembly GCF_026437365.1 of Eucyclogobius newberryi. NCBI lineage: Eukaryota > Metazoa > Chordata > Actinopteri > Gobiiformes > Gobiidae > Eucyclogobius > Eucyclogobius newberryi. Next base: position 35,362,592 of record NW_027315746.1, on the reverse strand, counting down.
CACCTGTGTTCACGTGTGTCCACCTGTGTTCACCTGTGTTCACGTGTCAAGTGTGTCCACCTGTGTCACCTGTGTTCACGTTTGTCACCTGTGTTCATGTGTGTCACCTGTGTTCACGTGTGTCCACCTGTGTTCACGTGTGTCACCTGTGTTCACGTGTGTCACCTGTGTTCACGTGTGTCCACCTGTGTTCACGTGTCACCTGTGTCACCTGTGTTCACCTGTGTTCACGTGTGTCACCTGTGTTCACGTGTGTCACCTGTGTTCACGTGTGTCACCTGTGTTCACGTGTGTCCACCTGTGTCACGTGTGTCACCTGTGTTCACGTGTGTCCACCTGTGTCACGTGTGTCACCTGTGTTCACGTGTGTCACCTGTGTTCACCTGTGTCACCTGTGTCCACCTGTGTTCACGTGTGTCACCTGTGTTCACGTGTGTCACCTGTGTCACGTGTGTTCACCTGTGTCACGTGTGTTCACCTGTGTTCACCTGTGTCACCTGTGTTCACCTGTGTCAACGCGTGTCACCTGTGTCACCTGTGTTCACCTGTGTTCACCTGTGTCACCTGTGTTCACCTGTGTCACCTGTGTTCACCTGTGTCAACGCGTGTCACCTGTGTCACGTGTGTTCACCTGTGTCACCTGTGTTCACCTGTGTCACCTGTGTTCACCTGTGTCACCTGTGTTCACCTGTGTCACGTGTGTTCACCTGCGTCACCTGTGTTCACGTGCGTCACCTGTGTTCACGTGTGTCACCTGTGTTCACGTGTGTCACCTGTGTTCACGTGTGTCACCTGTGTTCACGTGTGTCCACCTGTGTTCACGTGTGTCACCTGTGTTCACGTGTGTCCACCTGTGTCACGTGTGTCCATCTGTGTCACGTGTGTCCATCTGTGTCACGTGTGTCCATCTGTGTCACGTGTGTCACCTGTGTTCACGTGTGTCACCTGTGTTCACGTGTGTCACCTGTGTTCACCTGTGTTCACGTGTCACGTGTGTCCACCTGTGTTCACGTGTCACCTGTGTTCACCTATGTTCACGTGTGTCACTTGTGTTCACGTGTGTCACCTGTGTTCATGTGTGTCCACCTGTGTCACCTGTGTTCAAGTGTGTCACCTGTGTTCACCTGTGATCACGTGTGTCACCTGTGTTCACGTGTGTCACCTGTGTTCATGTGTGTTCACCTGTGTCACCTGTGTTCACGTGTGTCACCTGTGTTCACGTGTGTTCACGTGTGTCACCTGTGTTCACGTGTGTCACCTGTGTTCACATGTGTCCACCTGTGTCACGTGTGTTCACCTGTGTCACCTGTGTTCACCTGTGTCAACGCGTGTCACCTGTGTCAACGTGTGTTCGCCTGTGTCACGTGTGTTCACCTGTGTCACCTGTGTTCACCTGTGTCACGTGTGTTCACCTGTGTCAACCTGTGTCAACGTGTGCTCACCTGTGTTCACCTGTGTCACCTGTGTTCACCTGTGTTCACCTGTGTCACCTGTGTCCACCTGTGTTCACGTGTGTCACCTGTGTTCACGTGTGTCACCTGTGTTCACGTGTGTCCACCTGTGTCTTGTGTGTTCACCTGTGTCACGTGTGTTCACCTGTGTTCACCTGTGTCAACGCGTGTCACCTGTGTCAACGTGTGTTCACCTGTCACGTGTGTTCACCTGTGTTCACCTGTGTCAACGCGTGTCACCTGTGTCAACGTGTGTTCACCTGTCACGTGTGTTCACCTGTGTTCACCTGTGTCACCTGTGTTCACCTGTGTCACCTGTGTTCACCTGTGTCAACGCGTGTCACCTGTGTCAACGTGTGTTCGCCTGTGTCACGTGTGTTCACCTGTGTCACCTGTGTTCACCTGTGTCACGTGTGTTCACCTGTGTCAACGTGTGTTCACCTGTGTTCACCTGTGTCACCTGTGTTCACCTGTGTTCACCTGTGTCACCTGTGTTCACCTGTGTCACCTGTGTCCACCTGTGTTCACGTGTGTCACCTGTGTTCACGTGTGTCATCTGTGTTCACGTGTGTCATCTGTGTTCACGTGTGTTCAAGTGTGTCCACCTGTGTCCCCTTTGTTCACGTGTGTCACCTGTGTTCAGGTGTGTTCACGTGTGTTCACCTGTGTTCACCTGTGTTCACGTGTCACCTGTGTCACCTGTGTTCACCTGTGTTCACGTGTGTCACCTGTGTTCACGTGTGTCACCTGTGTTCACGTGTGTCCACCTGTGTTCACGTGTGTCACCTGTGTTCACGTGTGTCCAACTGTGTTCACGTGTGTCACCTGTGTTCACGTGTGTCACCTGTGTTCACCTGTGTTCACCTGTGTTCACGTGTCACGTGTGTCCACCTGTGTCACCTGTGTTCACGTGTGTCACCTGTGTTCATGTGTGTCACCTGTGTTCACGTGTGTCCACCTGTGTTCACGTGTGTCACCTGTGTTCACGTGTGTCCACCTGTGTTCAAGTGTGTCACCTGTGTTCACGTGTGTCACCTGTGTTCACGTGTGTCCACCTGTGTTCACCTGTGTTCACGTGTCAAGTGTGTCCACCTGTGTCACCTGTGTTCACGTGTGTCACCTGTGTTCATGTGTGTCACCTGTGTTCACGTGTGTCCACCTGTGTTCACGTGTGTCACCTGTGTTCACGTGTGTCACCTCTGTTCACGTGTGTCCACCTGTGTTCACCTGTGTTCACGTGTCACCTGTGTCACCTGTGTTCACCTGTGTCACCTGTGTTCACCTGTGTTCACGTGTGTCACCTGTGTTCACGTGTGTTCACGTGTGTCACCTGTGTTCACGTGTGTCCACCTGTGTTCACGTGTGTCACCTGTGTTCACGTGTGTCACCTGTGTTCACGTGTGTCCACCTGTGTTCACCTGTGTTCACGTGTCAAGTGTGTCCACCTGTGTCACCTGTGTTCACGTGTGTCACCTGTGTTCATGTGTGTCACCTGTGTTCACGTGTGTCCACCTGTGTTCACGTGTGTCACCTGTGTTCACGTGTGTCACCTCTGTTCACTTGTGTCCACCTGTGTTCACGTGTCACCTGTGTCACCTGTGTTCACCTGTGTCACCTGTGTCCACCTGTGTTCACGTGTGTCACCTGTGTCACGTGTGTTCACCTGTGTCACGTGTGTTCACCTGTGTTCACCTGTGTCAACGCGTGTCACCTGTGTCACCTGTGTTCACCTGTGTTCACCTGCGTCACCTGTGTTCACCTGCGTCACCTGTGTTCACCTGCGTCACCTGTGTTCACCTGCGTCACCTGTGTTCACGTGTGTCACCTGTGTTCACGTGTGTCACCTGTGTTCACGTGTGTCACCTGTGTTCACGTGTGTCCACCTGTGTTCACGTGTGTCACCTGTGTTCACGTGTGTCCACCTGTGTCACGTGTGTCCATCTGTGTCACGTGTGTCCATCTGTGTCACGTGTGTCACCTGTGTTCACGTGTGTCACCTGTGTTCACGTGTGTCACCTGTGTTCACCTGTGTTCACGTGTCACGTGTGTCCACCTGTGTCACCTGTGTTCACGTGTGTTCACCTGTGTTCACCTGTGTCACCTGTGTTCACGTGTCACCTGTGTTCACCTATGTTCACGTGTGTCACTTGTGTTCACGTGTGTCACCTGTGTTCATGTGTGTCCACCTGTGTCACCTGTGTTCAAGTGTGTCACCTGTGTTCACCTGTGATCACGTGTGTCACCTGTGTTCACCTGTGTCACCTGTGTTCACGTGTGTCACCTGTGTTCACGTGTGTTCACGTGTGTCACCTGTGTTCACGTGTGTCACCTGTGTTCACGTGTGTCACCTGTGTTCACGTGTGTCCACCTGTGTCACGTGTGTCACCTGTGTCAACGCGTGTCACCTGTGTCAACGTGTGTTCGCCTGTGTCACGTGTGTTCACCTGTGTCACCTGTGTTCACCTGTGTCACCTGTGTTCACCTGTGTCAACCTGTGTCAACGTGTGCTCACCTGTGTTCACCTGTGTCACCTGTGTTCACCTGTGTTCACCTGTGTCACCTGTGTTCACCTGTGTCACCTGTGTCCACCTGTGTTCACGTGTGTCACCTGTGTTCACGTGTGTCACCTGTGTTCACGTGTGTCCACCTGTGTCTTGTGTGTTCACCTGTGTCACGTGTGTTCACCTGTGTTCACCTGTGTCACCTGTGTTCACCTGTGTCACCTGTGTTCACGTGTGTCCACCTGTGTTCACGTGTGTCCACCTGTGTCACCTGTGTTCACGTGTGTTCACCTGTGTCACGTGTGTTCACCTGTGTTCACGTGTGTTCACCTGTGTCACCTGTGTTCACCTGTGTCAACGTGTGTTCACCTGTGTCAACGTGTGTTCACCTGTGTCAACGTGTGTTCACCTGTCACGTGTGTTCACCTGTGTCACCTGTGTTCACCTGTGTCACCTGTGTTCACCTGTGTCACCTGTGTTCATGTGTCACCTTTGTTCACCTGTGTTCACGTGTGTCACCTGTGTTCACCTTTCACGTGTGTTCACGTGTGTCACCTGTGTTCACATGTCACCTGTGTTCACATGTCACCTGTGTTCACCTGTGTTCACCTGTGTCCACCTGTGTTCACGTGTGTCACCTGTGTTCACACGTGTCACCTGTGTTCACGTGTGTCACCTGTGTTCACCTGTGTTCATGTGTGTCACCTGTGTTCACCTGTGTTCATGTGTCACCTTTGTTCACCTGTGTTCACGTGTGTCACCTGTGTCACGTGTGTTCACCTGTGTTCACCTGTGCCACCTGTGTTCACGTGTGTCACCTGTGTTCACCTTTCACGTGTGTTCACGTGTGTCACCTGTGTTCACATGTCACCTGTGTTCACCTGTGTCCACCTGTGTCCACGTGTGTCCACCTGTGTTCACGTGTGTCACCTGTGTTCACACGTGTCACCTGTGTTCACGTGTGTTCACGTGTGTCACCTGTGTTCACGTGTGTCACCTGTGTTCACATGTCACCTGTGTTCACCTGTGTCCACCTGTGTTCACGTGTGTCACCTGTGTTCACACGTGTCACCTGTGTTCACGTGTGTTCACGTGTGTCACCTGTGTTCACGTGTGTCACCTGTGTTCACATGTCACGTGTGTTCATTAACATGCATTGTCCGGAACAAATAAACACATAAGAACATTCCCTTTTCTAATATGATCCTAAACCAGGTGTAAAACGACATGTGAAGAAACAAACAGAGACGAGGTTTGTGAACTGAAGCTTTTACTGAAAAAATACAACAGGTTTTGGATGACGCAGAAACTGCTGTAGCACGACAGCACAGACCCAGTCATTACACTCGCTACGGTCAGCTACGGTCATCACAGACATCCATTCTTTTTGTAGTTGTTGAGACAATTCAATGATTGTCAATATGAATAAAGTATTCAAATATTTGACCCGTCCGGAGTATGCTATGCAAAGTATAAAGATGGACAGAGTACACTAGTCTCTACCAGCCTGGCTCCTCTGTGTTTCTAAAGGCGTGTTTCCGTAGCTGGAAGGTGCATATTGATGACTCCAAAGTCATTTTAATCTCCTTTAATATTTGTCATATTCAAAATGTGTATTTCAAATCAAGTTAGCAAAACTAGCAGAACAAGCATGAATGGTTATATTTGACCTTTAAGAGATCACTGAACATATTTGGTCTCACAGGGCGGGGCATGACAGGGCGGGGCATCACTTAATATTCATACTTAAAAACCAAGGCCATTGTCACGTGTCAAAAACATATTACATCAGCTGCATTCTTTGTTTGTTCAGTGTTTGCTAATGTGACGTACAAGTCTCTTATCAACACATTCACTGCTATGCCCCAAAATGACGCCCCGCCCCAAAATCCAGCTCCTGATGCCCCGCCCTGGCCCCTGACACCCCGCCCTGGCCCCTGACACCCCGCCTTGGCTCCTGACACCCCGCCCCGGCTCCTGAGGCCCCGCCCCGGCTCCTGAGGCCCCGGCTCACAGACCCAGAGCAGACGTGCAGCGGCCGTGCAGCAGAGGAGACGTGGAATGTGCTGGAAACATGGAGGACGTGTTTGAGTGTCGGACCGCCCGCAGCCGAGACGCCACACGACAGGAACAAACCAGGAAGAGGAATGTTCAGAGGCTTTTGTGATCGGGGCTGAACGCATGAGCTACAGCACAAAGCCCTGGAATATGGCTATAATTCAAGTTGTTTTGGCAAGTGTAGAATGATTTAGTTAAAAGAGCGCGATGTAACAATTCTGATGGAACGGTTTTGTAGCTGGACAATATGATGATGATCTCATTACAGTGAGGATGTGCTCAGACACTCACCTGTCACTCACCTGTCACTCACCTGTCACTCACACAGGACCTCGCTGAGTGAGTGACAGGTGCATTTAACCCCAGCAGGACTTTAGTCAGGTCCATAGAGAAGATGTGACGAATGTGCATCTGTCTCCAAGAATATTTTAGCATATCGCCCCAATGTTCCACAGTGTGGCATTAAACTTCACTATCGTCACGGAAACAAGCAGGTAAGTCCACCAGGCAAAGTTACACGTAGGATCTGTGGAGAGGCGAGGCTGCCCACAGCTAGAAGGCATGTGTCATTGAAAAGATGTAAATGTGAGTGTGACTTTAAAGCTTCATTGTTCATTATATTACATTTCAGTGTTCTCACACTGGCAAACTATTTATTGAATATAAAGTCAATGATTTAAGTCTAAAACTACTATCGATGAATACACTGAATATGTTCAGTTGTACAGAAGATTATGTGGTTATAAAAATAACTGGCAGCACTTTATTCTAAAATACAGTAAAAGCATGAACCAGGACGGTCAGTACATGGTAATAATATGAAAACTGGTGAGTAATTCCATTCATTAGCATGTTATTATGGGGTTTATGCAAGACTCATGTGTACACGTGTACAACACATGTACAACACGTGTACAACGCGTGTACAGCACGCGTTGTACACACGTTGTACACGTGTTGTACACACGTTGTACACGTGTTGTACACACGTTGTATATTTGGTGAGGATGGCGTAGGTGCTGTAAATGTCCTGACTAGAACTCACAGATGCTTCAGAAAGGTCCGGAAACACAGAATCCTGAGCGGTACTAAATCAAATGATTTAAAGTGCATCGAATGGAAAGTCACAGCGAGTTCTTTGGCTGCAGGTGATAGAAAAGAATATGACCCTGTGCCTCCAATACTTCTGATGGAAATATACAAAAATAGTAAGAATGTCCTATTATATTTATATATAGTATATTTATATTAAGGCTGATGAGAAGATGAGCTTAAAGATTGTCTTCAATACCATTCTAGATTAAGTTAAAATCTTTGAAAGACTAAAAATAAAAATCTCTTTAAATCTTTTTTTAAGATTTAAAAATCTTAAATATTTTTAAAATTGTAATCATTTTTAAATCAATATATTCTACAGTACAAAGTCCTTTAGGGGCTTCGTAATTCTTGAAATAAAGGTTTATAAATAAAATCATATTTAAATTTAAAATGATGTAAGTGAAGAATTCCAATAAATACATGTACAAATAATGTCGCTATAATTCTAATGAATGTATAAGTTAGTAAGACTTTTTTTTATATCAAACTCACAACATAGATAACTTTATAAACCTGGCTACAACAATCAAATGTAACAGAAAGTATTTATACCCAGTGCCATACAGTAACGACCTTTAAATGTGATTCATGTAAATATGGCTATTATAAATGTATAAATGTAAAAGTATGAGTCTCCTCAGATGCACGGCACCAGCACCAAACTGTGACCCGCCCAAGTTCCTCAGGAGGTTCCTGTTCCACAACCAGATCCTTCAGAATCCACCAAAAGACAGAGAAAGTGGAGTCATAGTTGGTTAGTTCCCGCACACATACGTTACATTCAGGACAGCCTGGTACAGAGGTTGTACCAATACTTTACCATTTGCAAATTTGTCCAAAAAAATATGAGGCAAAAATCCTTCTTCTGCGTTTGAAAGAAGCACTTCACTTGATGTAACTACGTTTTAGGGGGAAAAGTCTAAAGTTGTACGTTTGGTCCATTTACATATTTACAAGTGTTTCTCCAGCTTCGCCGACGTAAAGAGGAGAAAACAGAGCTGTGGTTTTGAGCGTTCTGCTGCTGCGGCATCGTGTCCTGTCACAGCCCGTCCAGTTAAGGTGCAACAAACAAACAAACAAACAAACAAACAAACAAACAACGCGCAGAGGTTTGAAGAGATCAGAAAGAAAAAACAAGTCTGAGGTCCACGCACCGACGTCCTGGGGCCAAAGTGACTCTAGAGGGCGCTGAAAGTCACTACAAAAAGACTAACTCCACTGTAGGTTTGTTTAAAAATGCTAAAATATACATGTAGTTTGAACATTTTAAAATCAGCCTTATAGTATTTTACATCACATATTATTGTTTTTGTGTGGATTTATGATTGTAACACGTTAGTTATATTAATATAGGGAAAATGTCATCTGAATGTGTTCTGGACGTTTTTCTCTAAATTCAGAGACAAATCTACTACAATTGTTAAGTTTGAAGTAAAAACAACAAGTATTACCAAAAAGACTTAAAAATATGAAGCATCCCTACAGTACAGACTATGTACCATCTTATTTGCACGGCTGCATTTCTGTATTTTTGTAGTGACTTTAAAAGGGGCCGTTTTCCCCAGTTTGAGACTAAAAGCTGCAGATTTTCAACATCCGTCCATTTGAATAGTTGTTCTTTGTGTGGCACTGACAGAGTTAGAAGTCACTTCCTCTTTGCTGCTTTCTTCAAAAGCAAAAGTGTAGAGGACATTGCTATAAAATTCAAACTCCTGGTCTCTTCAGAAGATTCAGAAGATGTTGGGAGTGTCATGGCGCCTGGCTGCTGCTTCAGACCCGAGCACGAGCACGACCCGAGCACGAGCACGGGCACGGGCACGAGCACGAGCACGAGCACGAGCACGGGCACGGGCACGAGCACGAGCACGGGCACGAGCACGAGCCGAGCACGGGCACGAGCACGAGCACGAGCACGAGCACGAGCCGAGCACGGGCACGAGCACGAGCACGAGCACGAGCACGAGCACGACCCGAGCACGGGCACGAGCACGAGCACGGGCACGAGCACGACCCGAGCACGGGCACGAGCACGGGCACGGGCACGAGCACGAGCACGGGCACGAGCACGAGCAGAGGCAGAAGAGGGCCGTGTGTTGTCTAGGTTACAGTGTTTCTGAAGGCTGGTCCGACGCCCAGCTCGCCCGGTGAGTCGCAGTTAAGAGGAGGAAGCGCTCCCTCCTTTGAAGAGGTTTTGGACCCAGGCGAGGGGCGTGGCCTGATGTCAGGAGTCGTCGTCCGTGTCGTCGATCAGGACTTTGGTGTCACGAGTCTTTGACCTGCAGGAGGGAAAGGCACAGCTGGAGTTAGCAGGGCTCAATCCACAGCAGCAGAAGAAGCAGTGGTCAGAGGGACTTTAGAGGGACCTTAGAGGGACCTTAGATGGACTTTAGAGGGACTTTAGAGGGACTTTAGAGGGACCTTAGAGGGACCTTAGATGGACTTTAGAGGGACTTTAGAGGGACTTTAGAGGGACTTTAGAGGGACCTTAGAGGGACCTTAGAGGGACCTTAGAGGGACCTTAGATGGACTTTAGAGGGACTTTAGAGGGACTTTAGAGGGACCTTAGAGGGACCTTAGATGGACTTTAGAGGGACTTTAGAGGGACTTTAGAGGGACTTTAGAGGGACCTTAGAGGGACCTTAGAGGGACCTTAGAGGGACTTTAGAGGGACTTTAGAGGGACTTTAGAGGGACTTTAGAGGGACTTTAGAGGGACCTTAGAGGGACTTTAGAGGGACTTTAGAGGGACTTTAGAGGGACTTTAGAGGGACCTTAGAGGGACCTTAGAGGGACTTTAGAGGGACTTAAGAGGGACCTTAGAGGGACCTTAGATGGACTTTAGAGGGACTTTAGAGGGACCTTAGAGGGACCTTAGAGGGACCTTAGAGGGACCTTAGATGGACTTTAGAGGGACTTTAGAGGGACTTTAGAGGGACCTTAGATGGACTTTAGAGGGACCTTAGAGGGACCTTAGATGGACTTTAGAGGGACTTTAGAGGGACTTTAGAGGGACCTTAGAGGGACTTTAAAAGGAACTTTAGAGGGACCTTAGAGGGACCTTAGAGGGACCTTAGATGGACTTTAGAGGGACTTTAGAGGGACTTTAGAGGGACCTTAGATGGACTTTAGAGGGACTTTAGAGGGACTTTAGAGGGACCTTAGAGGGACCTTAGAGGGACCTTAGATGGACTTTAGAGGGACTTTAGACCTTAGAGGGTCCTTAGAGGGACCTTAGAGGGACCTTAGAGGGACTGTAACGTTCCTGTGGGGTCATTCATAGTCTGCTCTTGACCAACCTGTGAGGGAGGAAGCCACCCAGACACCGGGAGCACATGCTCCCGTTGGCTGGGTGTGGCCTAGAAAGGCCACACCCAGCCAACCCTGGGACCTTCTTACTGTGAGGTACAAGTGCTAGTCACTTGTACCTCACAGCAGTGGGCGGGATTTCCTATTGGCTACTGTGGAGAAGAGAGAGGAGCAGTGAGCAGCGTCAGGTGGATGATTCCATGTGAGGAGAACATAGTGCGCTGTGAGTGAGGGCGTGTGAGTGAGGGCGTGTGAGTGAGGGCGTGTGAGTGAGGGCGTGTGAGTGAGGGCGTGTGAGTGAGGGCGTGTGAGTGGGGGGTGAGAGTGAGGGCGTGTGAGTGGGGGGTGAGAGTGAGGGTGTGTGAGTGAGGGCGTGTGAGTGAGGGCGTGTGAGTGAGGGCGTGTGAGTGGGGGGTGAGAGTGAGGGTGTGTGAGTGAGGGCGTGTGAGTGAGGGCGTGTGAGTGAGGGCGTGTGAGTGAGGGCGTGTGAGTGAGGGTGTGTGAGTTAGGGCGTGTGAGTGGGGGGTGAGAGTGAGGGCGTGTGAGTGGGGGGTGAGAGTGAGGGCGTGTGAGTGGGGGGTGAGAGTGAGGGTGTGTGAGTGAGGGCGTGTGAGTGAGGGCGTGTGAGTGAGGGCGTGTGAGTGAGGGCGTGTGAGTGAGGGTGTGTGAGTGAGGGCGTGTGAGTGGGGGGTGAGAGTGAGGGCGTGTGAGTGGGGGGTGAGAGTGAGGGTGTGTGAGTGAGGGCGTGTGAGTGAGGGCGTGTGAGTGAGGGCGTGTGAGTGAGGGCGTGTGAGTGAGGGTGTGTGAGTGAGGGCGTGTGAGTGGGGGGTGAGAGTGAGGGCGTGTGAGTGGGGGGTGAGAGTGGGGGGTGAGAGTGAGGGCTTCCGAAACTTCCGAGGTCAATAACTCCTAAACACTAAAGTCTTTGCAGATCATTCACTGCCAAAATATTCATATTTACACTGCAGTGACACGACCTCGTTTTTAACAATCAGATGTGTGTTTTGGGCTCAGCCAATCACACGCTCCGAATGTGCAGCAGGAGCTGAGACGAGACGAGTGCTTAGGGACCGTCATCAAATATCAAAACGAAAAATGGAATGGAAGGTCAAATAGAGCGGTACAATTTGAATAACATAAAATACACCATGATGGAAACACCACAGCAACATTTATGTTTTGAGTGTAAAGACAATTAATATGTAAATGAGACTCATTTAAATAGTCTGAAGATGACTGATGTGGAAGAAAGTTCTAAATAAGGCAATCTGACTTTGTGTTGATTAATTTGTTTAACAACTCATTTTATTTGCAAGTTCCATCCATCCATCTTCTGCCGCTTTATCCGGGGCCGGGTCGCGGGGGCAGCAGTCTGAGCAGGGACTCCCAGACTTCCTTCTCCCCAGACACTTCCTCTAACTCCTCCGGGGGGATCCCGAGGCGTTCCCAGGCCAGCCGAGAGACATAGTCTCTCCAGCGTGTCCTGGGTCTTCCCCGGGGCCTCTTCCCATTTCAACCGCTTGTATCCGCAATCTTGTTCTTTCGGTCACTACCCAAAGCTCATGACCAAAGGTGAGGGTAGGAACGTAGACCGACCGGTAAATCGAGAGCTTTGCCTTTCGGCTCAGCTCCTTCTTCACCACAACAGTCCGCTGTCGATCTCACGCTCCATCCTTCCCTCACTCGTGAACAAGACCGCCAGATACTTGAACTCCTCCACTTGAGGCAAGGACTCCCCACTGATGGGACTGATTCTCATCTCAGCCGCTTCACACTCGGCTGCAAACCGTCCCAGTGCAGCTGCAGGTCCGGGTTTTATGGAGCCATCAGGACAACATCGTCTGCAAACAGCAGAGATGAGGTCCTGTGGTCCCCAAACCGGACACCCTCCGACCCCTGACCACACCCTCCGACCCCTGACTGCGCCTAGAAATTCTGTCCATAAAAACTATGAACAGAACCGGTGACAAAGCGCAGCCCTGAGGAGTCCAACATGCTCCCGGAGCACCCCCCAAAAGGACACCCCGAGGGACACGGTCGAAAGCCTTCTCCAGATCCACAAAGCACATGTGGACTGGTTGGGCAAACTCCCATGAACCCTCGAGCACCCGATGGAGGGTATAGAGCTGGTCCAGTGTTCCACGACCGGGACGAAAACCACTCTGCTCCTCCTGAATCCGAGGTTCGACTATCGGTCGGATTCTCCTCTCCAGTACCTGGAATAGACCTTATGGGAGGCTGAGGAGTGTGATCCCTCTGTAGTTGGAACACACCCTCCGGTCCCCCTTCTTGAACAGAGGGACCACCACCCCGGTCTGCCAATCCAGAGACACTGTCCCCGACCGCCACGCGATGTTGCAGAGACGTGTCAACCAAGACAGTCCTACAACATTCAGATACTTTAGGTCCTCAGGATCTCATCCACCCCCGGAGCCCTGACACCGAGGAGTTTGCGAACAACCTCAGTGACTTCAGCTTGGGTGATGGATGAGCCAGCCTCTGAGGTCTCTACTTCCTCTTCGGAAGACGTGACTGAGGGATTAAGGAGATCCTCAAAGTATTCCTTCCACCCTCCGACGACATCCCCAGTCGTGGTCAGCAGGCCTCCACCCGCACCGTTAACGGTGTTGGTGAGACACTGCTTCCCCCTCCTGAGGCGCCGGACGGTTTGCCAGAATTTCTTTGGGGCCGACTGATAGTCCTCCTCCATGGCCTCCCCGAACTCCTCCCAGGCCCGGGTTTTTGCCTCTGCGACAGCACGAGCCGTGGCTCGTTTGGCCTGCCTATACCTGTCGATGACCTCCGGTGACCTACAAGCCAGAGTGGCCTGATAGGCCTCCTTCTTCAGTCTGACGGCATCTGTTACTTCCGGTGCCCACCACCGGGTTCGGGGGTTGCTGCCAAGACAGGCACCGGAGACCTTGCGACCACAGCTCCGAGCAGCTGCATCAACAATGGAGGCGGAGAACATGGTCCACTCGGACTCAATGTCCCCAACCTCCCCCAGGACATGGGAGAAGCTCTCCCGGAGGTGCGAGTTGAAGACCCTACTGACAGAGGCTCCACTAGACGTTCTCAACAGACCCACACAATGCGCTTGGGTCTGCCAAGTCTGTCCGGCTTCCTCCTCCGCCAGCGGATCCAACTCACCACCAGGTGGTGATCGGTTGACAGCTCTGCCCCTCTCTTCACCCGAGTGTCCAAGACACGCGGCCGGAGGTCAGATGACACGACAACAAAGCCGATCATTGACCTCCTGTGTCCTGGTGCCACGTGCACTGATGGACACCCTTGTGCTTGAACATGGTGTTCGTTATGGACAATCCGTGGCTAGCACAGAAGTCCAATAACTGAACACCGCTCGGGTTCAGATCGGGGAAGCCGTTCTTCCCAATCACCCCTCTCCAGGTGTCACTGTCATTGCCCATGTGAGTGAGGGCGTATGAGTGAGGGTGTGTGAGTGAGGGCGTGTGAGTGAGGGTGTGTGAGTGAGGGTGTGTGAGTGAGGGTGTGTGAGTGAGGGCGTGTGAGTGGGGGGGTGAGTGAGGGCGTGTGAGTGGGGGGGTAAGATAAGATAAGATATTCCTTTATTGTCCCACATGGGGAAATTTCATTGGTGCAACGCAGGTAGATCCAGAGGTAGATCCAGAAGAAAAGAACAGATCACTTATAGGAAGTCTGAAAAACACTTTCAGTAGATCTCCTATAAATAAACAAAAACTCCCATAGACAAATAAATAAATAAATAAATACCATTGCATGTGATCACGACAGTAATTGCACATGAATATGTGTCACGACAGCACATAGATTGCACATGAATTCCAACAGCAATTGTACATATGACAGAATTGCACATCAGTATTAGGTTAGGTCAGTATTGCGAGTGTTCAGTACTAACAGTTTTTGTTATAAAGTCTGACAGCAGCAGAAGGAAAGACCTACGGAACCTTTCCTTCACACATCGAGGGTGGATCAGTCTCTCACTGAAGCTGCTCTCCAGAGCGGAGAGAGTGTCCTGCAGGGGGCGACACTCATGGTCCAGCATAGATGTGAATCTAGCCAGGACCCTCCTGTCCCCCACCTCCTGCACCGAGTCCAGAGCACAGCCCAGGACGGAGCTGGACTTCTTGATGACTCTGTCCAGCCTCTTCCTCTCCCTCTCTGTGATGCTGCTGCTCCAGCAGGCCACACCATACAGGAGGGCTGATGCCACCACATAGTCGAAGAAATTCTTCAGGAGTGGCCCTGTCAGGAGTGGCCCTGTCACTCCAAAAGACCTGAGTCTCCTCAGGAGGTAGAGCCGACTCTGGCTCTTCCTGTACAGTCTGTGTTATGAGTCCAGTCCAGTTTGTGGTTCAGATGAACACCCAGGTACTTGTATGAGTCACTCTCTCAATGTCCCGTCCCTTGATGTTCACTGGTGAGGGGGCAGTGGGGTGGCGTCTGTGGAAGTTCACCACCATCTCCTTGGTCTTCCCCGCGTTGATGAGGAGGTGGTTCCGCTGACACCAGTCCACAAAGTCCTGCTCCAGTCCTCTGTACTCCGCGTCATCGTCGTCCGTGATGAGTCCGATGATGGCAGAGTCGTCAGAGAACTTCTGCAGGACACAGCTGTCCGTGTCATGTCTGAAGTCTGCAGTGTAAAGGGTGAAGAGAAAGGGCGCGAGGACAGTGCCCTGGGGCGCCCCCACACTGCAGGTCCGAGTGTCAGACACACAGTTCCGGGCTCTCACAAACTGGGGTCGGTCTGTGAGGTAGTCCAGGATCCACTCTGCCAGGTCATACTCCACACCAGCCGTCTCCAGCTTGTCCCTCAGGAGCAGCGGCTGGATGGTGTTGAAGGCGCTGGAAAGATCGAAGAACAGAATCCTCACAGAGCTACCAGGCTTTTCCAGGTGAGAGAGAGAGCGGTGCAGCAGGGAGATGACGGCGTCCTCCACTCCGATGCCAGACCGATATGCAAACTGCAGCGGGTCCAAGGCTGAGCTCACGGTGGAGCGGAGGTGGTCCAGGACCAGCCGCTCCAGTGTCTTCATCAGGTGGGACGTGAGAGCCACTGGCCTGAAGCTGTTGAGGTCTTTGGGGCGCGGTGTCTTAGGCACAGGCACCAGACAGGAGGTCTTCAGACCTGTGGTCCCACCCTCAGCTTCAGGCTCATGTTGAAGACATGCTCCATAACTCCACACAGTTCATCTGCGCAGGACTTAAGGAGCCTGGGGCTGATGCCATCAGGTCCTGCTGCCTTCCTCACTTTAATCCGCTTCAGCTCACTCCTCACCTGTGCTGCTGTGACAGTCAGTGGTTGGCAGGGGGACCATGTGTGCTGGGGGGATGGGTGAGTCCAGGCGAAGTGGGGAGCTGACGGTCCGGGGCAGATAAGCGAAGAGGAACAGATGCAGGGCATTGTCCAGCTGTGGAAGAGGGAGCATGCAGCTGTGCAGGGGGAGGGGCGGGTGACCGATCAAACCTCAAGAAGTGAGCATTTAAATCATTCACACACTGTAGATCCCCCTCAGTCTGGGCAGGGGGGAATTTGAAGCCCGAGATGGTTTTCAGGCTCCTCCACACTCCCTGAATGTTCTTTTGCTGCAGCTGCTCCTCCATCCTCCTCTTGTAGCCGGCCTCAGCCTGCCTGATCTTCCTCCTCAGCTCCTTCTGCACAGTCCTCAGCTCCTCCTTGTTCCCTGACCTGAAGGCTCTCTTCTTCTCCTTCAGCAGAGCCTTCAGTTCACGGTTAATCCATGGCTTGTTGTTTGGAAAACACCGCACCGTCCGGGAGGGAACAATGTTCTCAAAACAGAAGTTGATGTAGTCCGTGTTGCACTCTGTGATGGTGTTGATGTCCTCCCCATGTGGGTCATAAAGCTCAGTCCAGACAGTGGTGCTAAAGCAGTCCCTCAGAGCCTCGCTCTCAGCAGACCACATCCTCACCTCACGGGACACCACAGGCTGCCTGCGCACGATGGGTTCATACACAGGCCTCAGATGTACAAGGTTGTGGTCCGAGCTGCCCAGGGGAGGGAGGGGGGAAGAGGAATAAGCCTCTTTGGTGTTGGCAAAAAAACAAGTGAGTGAGGGCGTATGAGTGGGGGGGTGAGTGAGGGCGTATGAGTGGGGGGGTGAGTGAGGGCGTGTGAGTGGGGGGGGTGAGTGAGGGCGTATGAGTGGGGGGGTGAGTGAGGACGTGTGAGTGGGGGGGTGAGTGAGGGCGTGTGAGTGGGGGGGTGAGTGAGGGCGTGTGAGTGGGGGGGTGAGTGAGGGCGTATGAGTGGGGGGGTGAGTGAGGACGTGTGAGTGGGGGGGTGAGTGAGGGCGTGTGAGTGGGGGGGGGTGAGTGGGGGCGTAGTTATAGATTTAGTGAAAATACATAAATCAAATCTAAAAATGACTTTAGAACGTGGCTTCCAGGTCAGAAGATCTGTGGTGAGTGACCGGTGAGTGACCGGTGCGTGACCGGTGAGTGACCGGTGAGTGACCGGTGAGTGACCGGTGCGTGCACGTACTGTGAGGCGAGCCGGGGCCGGCGCAGGCTCATGCTGTAGCTCCTCTTCCAGCTCTTCTTGCCCTGTCGGTTCCTCACTCCGTCCTCCTGGTCCATCATCTGCTCCAGCAGCGTCTGGTCATCTGCGTTCAGAGGAGCCACGCTGATGTCCCGCACTGCCCGGAACTCTCCACAGTTATTCAGGTGCTCGTTCTCCAGACGGAAGAAGTTCCACACGAAGCGCCTGAGCACAGGACGAGGGTGAAGTGTTACGACATATGAAAGGACACGTGTTCTGTGGGATGGGCCTCTCATGTTTGAACACTTTAAAACAGTAAGGCTTTTCCCATGTCAAGAAATGAGTTAGAGCTCCATCCACTGGTTGCAGAGAGAATTACAAAGCTAGCTTGCCCCAGACACGGTAGTGAATGAGTCTGAGGGTGAAAAACAGCACAGAAGATCTGAGCGTTCTACCCATGATGTCACAGGGGAGAGGACTTTAACTGGAGTGGATGAAGCTAAATCCAAGTCCAGGGATGTTTTCCATGAGTCAATAAAGTAATAACAGGTGTGTCCTTTACCTGAAGACCTCCATTGGGGCCAGGATGGTGGTCAGAATGTCTTTAATGCCGTTTATGGTGGTCAGAGTGCTGAGGGTGATGGTCAGTGTCCACGAGAAGCGCAGCAGCACATCCTCCACGATGGCACTGTAGTAATAGACCTGAAAGACACATGTATAATCAGCTCATACATGTTAATAATGTTTAACGTTTACTGCACAACACTCCATACTGCCCCCTTGTGTTTGTGAGTAATAATGTTCTGTCGACAAATGCTGGGATTACAAACTTGTTACATAAGTTTGTGCTGCACCTTGAGGACTCGCAGAATGAAGTGGAAAATAGAATTGTATTTGTTTTATGTCTGTTTTAATTGTTTCATATGGTCCACTTTGAGTCTGAAATACACAAATAAATAAGTGCACGCGCTGGACCCTCTGTGCGCTGCGCCCTTTACACCCGGTGTGGGGCAGGCGTAAGGCAGGTGTAAGGCAGGCGTAAGGCAGGCGTAAGGCAGGCGTAAGGCAGGCGTAAGGCAGGGACTACCACAACCACCAGGAGGAACTGCATTGAAATCGAAGCAACAAAAGGCCAATAAAGCTGTTAAAAAAGAACTTGGACCTACACAGAATGTGGGAAAATATGTTCATTTGTACAATACAATCTACAAAACGTGTCCATTGAACTAAACAAACACAGTAAGTCCTCTCCGCCTGCGGGAGAACTGCTGCAGGATTTAAACCTGCGGCTTCTCTTTTCTGAAACAACCATGTGGAGAGACGAATCCCGTGGTCATGGAGGAGATGTCAGAGTGTTTGAGAAGGGTCAGATCATTGGCAGAAGCAGATTAATGTACTCCAGATCTGGACCAGGGTCAGGGTTAGTGTGTGATCTAAACTTGTCACTAAATCATGTTTTAGTTTAGTTTGCCATAAGAACGGTGTTTGAAATGTCTTCATGTCGTGTTTACTAACAGTAAACACAGTATTTTATATTGCAGTATTTTGTTATAGTTATTTTGCTGGTTTAAGTTAAATTTGTCCCAATTGAGAATAAGTTTGACCAAGAGTTAAAGTCACTCCCACTCTCGGCCACACCCCTGAGACCAGACGAGCCTCTGCTCTGCCTCTCTTCCCTTCGGCTCTTAATCTGAGCCTCTGCCAGGACACACCGGGTCGTGGACCCCGGGGGCCCCTCCCCACCAGGAAGAGGGTGCCGGTCAGCGGACTCAAAGGACCCAAACGAGCTCCGAGGACACAAAGAGCTCCGAGGAGGAGCTCCACATCTGAGTCTTTCCTTGTGGCATTAAAGTCAGGTTCCCTTGGGTTATTCTACAAGAATCAATCAAAACTAACCAAATGTTGAATTCATTACTTTTATATTTTTGTTTATTAATCCACACACACTCATCCCTTTCAGAAAATGAGACTAGGTATTAATGTTTTGCTGAACAAGCGTCAGATGGAGCCCCTTTTAAAAATAAATATGAAGATTAACTACCTAAAATCCTACACGTGTTGTCCAGAGAATATACATGACATCTTACAGTGTAACTGTGTGAGGAGGAAACGAGTATGCAACATAAGCATGCTCAGAATGAACTTAGAACCAGAAGAAGATCTCTGGATCTGGATCTGGATCTTTGATGTCACAAAACTGGTCAATGTGTTTTTTGAGGCTCAGAGGAGCAGAGAAGATGAGGTTATGAACAGGTTTAACCAAACAACCAAAGTGAATAAAGATAAATACAACTCATGGTTAAAAGCTCAAAAAAGGTCACTTGATTTCAGAAGAATATACTCAGGCCTCAAAACCCCTGCAATGGACACATTAAATGGATACTTCTGGAACATCCTTCTGGCCCAAAAGTATACATCCCGGACTACTTGTTTAAGACGACTGAAAATAGGTTGAATGCTCTTCTCTGTGTCTGGTTTTGTTCCTTATTCTGTGTTTATTGTGTACATTTTGCATGATCTGTTGTGTAAATGTAGTGATTTCTACAGCGTGTGCAGTGGCACCTTGTGTGGGTAGACGATCTCCTCTCGTAAGAAGGTGTTCTCTCCTGCGTTACGGTCGAACAGGCCCCAGTCCATCTTCAGGTCCCAGATCAGAGTGTACAGAGAGCTGACCACCAGGCACGTGATGTACAGGTAGAAGAAGACCTGAGCCTCCTCTGACTTTCCATCTGTGGACAGAAAACGCCAAGCAATAGTTCCAGCAATAGTTTTGTTCACAACAAACAGCCAGTACTGTACAGTGAAGGAGGAGGAACTCTGGTCCTATCCTAAGAGTCAATTGTTAAACTACTTTTGAGGCAAAATGGGAGGCAGGATTATTATCAGATGAAACTTAAACAGTCGCATCAAATTAGAACAATAGCGTTACCGTCAGCAGTTCTTTAGCTGTCCAAACCTGTTCTAAATCAGTTGTCCATAAAGTCACGGCCTTCATGTCCCGCAGCACATGGGCCTTCGTGTCCCGCAGCACATGGGCCTTCGTGTCCCGCAGCACATGGGCCTTCGTGTCCCGCAGCACATGGGCCTTCGTGTCCCGCAGCACATGGGCCTTCGTGTCCCGCAGCACATGGGCCTTCGTGTCCCGCAGCACATGGGCCTTCGTGTCCCGCAGCACATGGGCCTTCGTGTCCCGCAGCACATGGGCCTTCGTGTCCCGCAGCACATGGGCCTTCGTGTCCCGCAGCACATGGGCCTTCGTGTCCCGCAGCACATGGGCCTTCGTGTCCCGCAGCACATGGGCCTTCGTGTCCCGCAGCACATGGGCCTTCATGTCCCGCAGCACATGGGCCTTCATGTCCCGCAGCACATGGGCCCAAGTGCAAGTCCACTAGGCCAAAGACTCAACAATTACCAGGATTCCCGTGGGACGGGAGTGTATTTTGCTACTAATCTCGGGGTCGGGACAGGAGTGGCAGGAGCACACAACACAACTTGCACTTATTGCTTTATTAATTTTACCTGTTCACTCTGCTGTGTGTACATGTGAGTGTGTGTGCTGTGTGTACATGTGAGTGTGTGTGCTGTGTGTACATGTGAGTGTGTGTGCTGTATGTACATGTGAGTGTGTGTGCGTTATGTACATGTGAGTGTGTGTGCTGTGTGTACATGTGAGTGTGTGTGCGTTATGTACATGTGAGTGTGTGTGCTGTGTGTACATGTGAGTGTGTGTGCTGTGTGTACATGTGAGTGTGTGTGCGTTATGTACATGTGAGTGTGTGTGCTGTGTGTACATGTGAGTGTGTGTGCGTTATGTACATGTGAGTGTGTGTGCTGTGTGTACATGTGAGTGTGTGTGCTGTGTGTACATGTGAGTGTGTGTGCGTTATGTACATGTGAGTGTGTGTGCTGTGTGTACATGTGAGTGTGTGTGCTGTGTGTACATGTGAGTGTGTGTGCGTTATGTACATGTGAGTGTGTGTGCTGTGTGTACATGTGAGTGTGTGTGCGTTATGTACATGTGAGTGTGTGTGCTGTGTGTACATGTGAGTGTGTGTGCGTTATGTACATGTGAGTGTGTGTGCTGTGTGTACATGTGAGTGTGTGTGCTGTGTGTACATGTGAGTGTGTGTGCTGTGTGTACATGTGAGTGTGTGTGCGTTATGTACATGTGAGTGTGTGTGCTGTGTGTACATGTGAGTGTGTGTGCTGTGTGTACATGTGAGTGTGTGTGCGTTATGTACATGTGAGTGTGTGTGCGTTATGTACATGTGAGTGTGTGTGCTGTGTGTACATGTGAGTGTGTGTGCTGTGTGTACATGTGAGTGTGTGTGCTGTGTGTAGTCTCAGCGAGAGCGTGCGTCCCCCGCCCACCCCATGAAGTGGAGATAATGGGGGTGTAAAGAGGCTGGGGCGTACACGGCACATGACACAGCGGCACATGTCAGCAGCAGCATTGGAACTAAGGAAGTAGCGTTTGAAGCTAACTGTGCCTGTAAATAGCCGTTTCCGGTCGAGCGTGGGGGATGGGGAGGGGCGTGTTACAGGTACAGAGAGGGGCTGTCTGCCTGCCCACGTTCGTCTGCTCATCCGAGGAGAAGGATAGAGACTGTTCTCTAGCTAAAGACTGCAGGAATCAATCAAAACAACACGTTGGGCACATATACGAGGCACCAATAGCACTGTAAGAATGTTAAAAGCTCTGAAAAGTCCATTTCGCATGATATGGGTACTTTAAAGAAAACATGTGTAACAAACAGTAAGTAGTGATACCTTTGTGCGTGCTGTAGAGGGCGCCGAAGGTGACCACAAAGAAGGAGGTGGAGTATTTGCCAGCGTTGACGAGGTGAGGGAAGGCTCGTTTGGTGTCACGGTAACGCCTCAGACACTGTACAAACCTGAACCAGGCCGGAAGGATCTGGATCACAGCTCTGACGCCGTAAGAGTAGTTGTTACACCTGTCGTCACCTGCAGAAACACACAGTTCAATTCAATTTATTTTTGTAACGTCCAAAATCACAACAGCAGTTGCCTCGGAGGGCGACAACAGGAAGTGAACGCCAACAAGCATTTTTATAACTAAAGCTGGAGACTTTGCCATTTCAAATGACAATTTTGATTCTTATTTCTTTCAAGCATATAGTACGCCTTCACGCTAAACCACAGTAAAGCTCTCAGCTTGTATTGTGTCATGTCGTCACGTACGTGCTTCACTGAGGAGGCCGTTGTGCTTTGTCCAGTCCAGTTCAAAGCTGTAGAAGCAGACCATGTACTCCAGGTCCATCAGAACCATTCCCAGGGAGTTGAGCTGATCAGCCAGCCAGAAGTCTGCAAAGCCCACATGGTGGAAGGGGGCGGTGACCACACGGAACTGCAGAAACACACCGTCCCAGGTCAGGGCAAAGGGGAAAAGACTGAGCAAGACAGCATTGAATTGGTTGAGTAGTTCTAATTAAAACCAAATCAAAAGGTCAAACTGTGAAATGGAAGAACGAGAGCGTCGCATTAGGAGATTACCAGGAGCTTGAGGAGCCAGAAGCGGGACTTGTAGTAACAGGTCTTGAACGGGTTGATGAGGAAGAGGAGGAAGAAGCCGTAGAGGGCCAGAGGGTTGACCTGCATGGGAACCTTCAGACTGGTGGAGAAGAGACAGCACAGCAGACTGACGCACCACAGCACGCCCAGCAGACCGGCAATCTGTGTACACACACAGACACACACACGCACAGACACGCACAGACACGCACAGACACGCACAGACACGCACAGACACGCACAGACAGACACAGACACACACAGACAGACACACACAGACAGACAGACACACACACACACACAGACAGACAGACACAGACACACACAGACAGACACACACAGACACACACAGACAGACACACACACACACACACACACACACAGACAGACACAGACAGACACACACAGACAGACACACACACACACACACACAGAGACAGACAGACACAGACACACACAGACAGACACACACAGACACACACAGACAGACACACACACACAGACACACACACGGACAGACACGCACAGACACGCACAGACACGCACAGACACGCACAGACACGCACAGACACGCACAGACAGACACAGACACAGACACACACAGACAGACACACACAGACAGACACACACACACACACACACACACACACAGACAGACACAGACAGACACACACAGACAGACACACACACACACACACACAGACAGACAGACACAGACACACACAGACAGACACACACAGACACACACAGACAGACACACACACACACACACACAGACAGACACACACACACACACAGACACACACAGACAGACACAGACAGACACACACAGACAGACACACACACACACACACACAGACACAGACACACACAGACAGACACAGACAGACACACACACACACACACAGACACAGACAGACACACACACACACACACAGACACAGACAGACACAGACACACACAGACAGACACACACACACACACACACACACACACAGACACAGACAGACACACACACACACACAGACAGACACAGACACACACACACAGACACAGACACACACACACAGACACACACAGACAGACACAGACACACACACACAGACACAGACACACACACACACACAGACACACACACACACACAGACACAGACACACACAGACAGACACAGACAGACACACACAGACAGACACACACAGACAGACACACACACACACACACAGACAGACACACACACACACACAGACACACACAGACAGACACAGACAGACACACACACACACACACAGACACAGACACACACAGACACACACAGACAGACACAGACACACACACACACACACACACACAGACACAGACAGACACACACACACACACACACACACACAGACAGACACAGACACACACACACACACACACACAGACACACACAGACACACACAGACAGACACAGACACACACACACACACACACACACACACAGACAGACACACACACACACACAGACAGACACAGACAGACACACACACACACACACAGACAGACACACACACACACACAGACACAGACACACACAGACAGACACAGACAGACACACACAGACAGACACAGACACACAGACACACACACACACAGAGACAGTGTAAATACAAAAATGAGAAACGATAAATATTTTTCCAAATGATTTCCATATGATTGGATACAAGTGATCAGGGTGATACAGTCTTTTTTAGTGTAATGTGCGGTCTGTGCCAGCCCAGAGCCCTCTGTAGGGGCCACAATGTTCCAATTGTGGGCATCATCAGAGCCAACTCTTTAAAGACATATTGTGCTTTTTTTGGGGCTTTGGTGAACTACAACATATGTAGTAAAGCCCGACCGAGTTATCAGCCAAAATCATACAGATATGGACAATATTCCACTTGGACATGTTAAACCTCGTTTTAAACCTCACTCTCTAGAATATAGTTTATACATTTTTATTTAATCCAATTTACAGAGCGATAAATGGCCTAACATGTAGCAGTGCCAATATTAGTCTGTGACGTGATAATGCTCCTGTTTGCACCAGTCCGCACTGAGCATTCAAGACTCTGATGAGGAAGTGTGACTCTTTCAATTCAGACGGATCACACCAGAATAGAGCCTGAATCAATGGAAGTGTCATTGTGGAGAAGAGAGCGAGCTCACACACTGCTGCTGCCACATCGCTCTGTCAGGATCAGTGCTGACGCAGAATACATTCCTTTGATCACTTGATTAACACGTTGCAGCCCTAGTCAAGATGTGATTAGGCTTTATTGTCCTCTGCATTTGACCCATTCTTCCACCAGTTCCTCTGGGCCGTCTTCTGGAGCAGTGGTGGCAGCAGTGCAGCACCCGGGGGCCCATCTCCAGATCCTGAGCTTGATCACGACTGTCTTCGCTGGAGTCTTTTTTACAAATGGTGCGTGTTGTGTGTTACTTTTTCAAATGTTTTGTTGGTTAAATGTGAAGAGCTGGGATCTGATGTAGCCAGCCAGAGTGGTGAGTGTTGGAAACGTGTTTCAACGTTACTTTTCTCTTTTACTTCAGTTAGCGTTTAGCTCCTGAAATGCTACCACATGTAAACGCCCCTTGGCCACTCTAAAGTGACTCTGGTTGTGTCTGTGTTTACCGGAGCCCACTGATGTGTGATGACCTGTGAAAAAGGGCCCTAATGGACGCACAATACTTATAGCACACTCATATTAACCAGCCGCTTCTATCAGGTCGTTCACTTCAATAGTAAACCAGTCTATCAAAAATAATGTGATGCAAATAAACTTAGATTTAGATTAGCCTTTATTGTCCCCGTAGGGAAATGTGTCCTCTGCAATTGACCCATCCTTCAGCGCCCAGGGACCCATCTCCAGATCTGGAGCTTGGCTTGGTCAGGACTTTGCGGGAGGATTTGACCTCCTGTGCATTGTTTTGAGTCTCTCTCACTTTTTAGAATCACCTACAATGAACAATTGACATGACTAAGAGGGGCTACAGATGAACACAGCCTGCATGGCACTGTCCCATGTTCAATACAAATACATACATGTATCTGCAGTATATTGGCACAGAATACATCCGCACTCGCCTTCAAAAATCCACAATACGGCCATAATGCGTAGATCATTATTTTACATTGGTTCGGTGTTGTCAAGCGTTCATTGACTCCCGGTTTAACATGTGTCAGACTTGTAGCAACTTTTTTTAGTGTTGAAATAGTTTGTGCAACACTTCTGAACTCAATGTATGACATGGAGACAGAAGTACAGAGCAATGGGTGGGGGTAGGGGGTAGGTGAAAACAGACATTTTGGAAGCAAACCGGATCGCTCGAGCATGTGAGTTAATGACGAGGGAACATTGTGATTAAGGGCTCATAAAAGTAGACCTTTACACATGGATATAATATAATAATAGAGGTTGTAGATAGATGGCTGAACAGTGGAAGTCTCATGTTCATAACAGTGTCATAAGTTACAGACCTCAAACAGATGCTGATGGGACAAGTTGTTCCTGGGGTTGAGCTCAAAGATCAGCACATGGTTGACTCCCGCCTGTCTCCAGCCGTACGTGTTAATGCCTGGGCAAACACACAGGTTAGTTCACATTCTAGTGTGCATCCTTTGTATGTTTTGGTATAATGTTTTAAATGACATGATTTAAATAGAGCTTTTACCTAAAAGAAATAGAAATTCTATCAATAGGAAGCCTCCTCTGTAGATGCGGATCATGGGCCAAACGTGATTTTTGTCAATGAGCACAGCCCCTGTAGACAAAAGCATGTACATTCTGCATGATAGTTGTTGTCTTTAGGTGTTGTGTGAATGTGTGAATAAGGAGTTTACCTGCAATAACTACAGTGACGACTAAAACAAGAAACACCCCACAGTACAGCCCCACTCTGAAGGTGGTCCACGCAGGAGGCGGCTGCAAGAGACGGAGCTGGTATTAGCACATCAGAACAATACAAGTGGAAATACATATATTCTGCTCTATATTATTCTATTATGGAATAATACAGGGTTAGGGTTAGGGTCTGCAGTGACATCACACACTCCGCCTGCTGTGCTCTGGGTTTCACTAACTTTCCCCCGAGACTGAGTTTAGACGCCATCTACTGGCTGTAGAGGGAATTAAACACAGTTTAAGCAAAACATAATACAACGCATTTCAAGCTGGCCTCACTTCAGCACGCAGGTGGACTGATCGTGATTAGACCGGAGAAATACAATCTTTTAGTGTTTTAGATGGTCCTCAAACTGGTGTGAGTGAAGCTAAAGGCCGTGCAGTGCTAGTGATCAGAAGCACTGATAGAACAGGGTTACAAGCTCACTAAAGTACATTTAGCATTTACCAGGGAGAGCCCCTATGAGAGGAAGGACATGAGTGTGTATGTACCTGTGCTGCTCCCAGAGGAGGGACTCTCAGCCTCTTCATGGCTTTCTGACGGTCGCCTCCTTCCAACTCTGTGGTGACCAGCGCCTGGGAAACAAAGCATGGATTAAATTTCTTGATGTCGTGAAAATTGTGAAAACTGTTCACGTAGTGTAGATCTTTTGAATGTTTGTTGACAAATGCATTCTAAATTCCAGAATGGAGGCAAACGTTTGATGTGTTATAAACAGGGATTAACCTCAGAATATCACAAAATGTTCAGATACATGCAAGTGATGGAGCAAACACATTTACTATTGTATAATACTCACAGAACATTTAACCCCACAATTTTATCTACAGATACATAACATTCGTTACCACAAATTGGTGGCTAAACATATTTTTTTCTTCATAATTTCAAATAGAAAAGCAAATTATGGGGCTCTTTATGATGGTCAAACATCAAGAATTAAAATCAACAATCACTCGACAGAGCTACTGACACTGGAACGAGGGGTGAGGCAGGGCTGTACCTGGTCCCCCCTTTTTTGCATTGTACTTGGAACTATTGGCCCAATTTATAAGACAAGATCAAAAATAATTTATGGAGTAATAATCGGTGTGACAGAACATATAAAAGTGATGCATTTCCTCCATGATATTGGTCCAATGTCTGGATACAAACTGAGTGTATATAATACATACGTTACTTTCTTTATGACTTTTAGAAAGACTCCAGTGTGGTGCTCTATAACGAACACTCAACAGTCTTGGAGAAAAACTATACTCCTCTTTTCTCTACTATAAAGAAAGACCTTGAAAATCGGAACCTTACCCAAGTCGAAGTCAAAGGATTGACACTATAAAAAATTATGTTTTACCCAGATTTCACCATCTGTTCCAGACTCTCCCAATTTCCATTCCCAACTGACAATAAAACAATCTTAAGATTTATATGACAAGGAAAAAACCTTGTGGCCGATTTGAAACGCTACAGGAGGTTGGGGTTTACTTTGTCTGAAAATACTTTATTTCAGCTTAAGTCAGAGCATTGCTGTACTGGAGTGACCCAGAATATGACGAAAATATTGAATTATAATATTGATATATAACCCTCAAATTCTTTTATTAAGACATATACAGCAGAACTTTCAAGGGGAATAATATCTAAATTATATCAATGCATTTCTAATCTGGACAGCCACTTTACTAATTATATAAAAAAACAAATATGAAAGAGAAAGTAACCATGTATTAACAGATGAAGAGTAGGAAAATGTGTGTTCATCCCAGAGGAGGACAACATCACATGATCACATGTCTGGAGGGAATTTTGTTGGAAAAATGTGTCATGGTTCTTAACCATGTCAAAGTGCCATTACTCACAGGGAAATGCAGACTGTTGGAGAAACTGTGGCGCCAGGAGGAAAACCACTATCACGTGTTCTGGGACTGTCCTGTTGCTCAGGAATATTGCACTGAAAGTAACACTGCAGGTTGTGCCAGAGAATTGTTGCTCATTTAGTATTGTAATTTTCGGACTTTAAGTCAGTACTTTTCCCCACGCTTTGAACCCTGCGGCCCACACAACGGTGCGGTTCATTTATAGATTTTTACTGGCCAACGGCCACCGAGGGGCGCTCTAGCAGGAAGTGCAAGCATTTGACACACTGCAGAAGAAGACGTCTGAGGACAGTGGTCATTGTATTTTAGGCTTCAAACGCTGTGTTTTGTTACAATCAGACTCATATTCACAGAGAAATGAGTCTAACGAGGAAGTGAATCTAGACGCAGTGAAATACAAAGACACACACGGAACCTGCCGAATTGAAATGAGACTTTCTTGGACAGACCTGACCCCTGCGTCATGACTCTGGACCAATCTTTCTGTGTAAATATCATCATCAACATATCATGTTACAACGTCACACTCACTCGATAAGTACGAGTTCAGGAGCAGATGAACCAGATGTGAAGACAAGACACAGGTAAATCAGCTCACACAGAGTCATCAAGGACAGAGGGGACAATGGGGACAGAGGGGACACAGTAGGGACAAATGTCTGAAAGACATTTAAAGTGAAATGTGACAAAAACAGCCAGATGAAAAGTCTCTTAACACAGTTCTTTTTTTCTGCTGTATATTGAACAAAAAAGGTCACGATTATTATTTTTTGTTTCTTTTGATTATATCTTGACCTGAATAATCACAATGATAGATTAACCTGATAATCTTGACATCCCTCCGTGTGGTATTATTTAATAGTTGTGTCACCTCGGTTTCAGAGATGAGCTGTGTGATCTTCTTGCAGGTGTAGAAAGGAGCCACCTCCACATGGGCCACTCTCCAGTCTGCTCCTCGAGATGTCTCCAGGATCTTGTCATGTTTCTTCAGGATCTTCCTGAAGCCAGTGAAGTTCAGGTTCTGGACACAGGTGAAACGAGTCAGGACCAAACTTTTTAACCGCTAATGAAGACATCGTAGCACAACTTTTTCTCCATTTAAATGTTTTTCTTTTTTAAATTCAAGAACATATAAAAACTAACACAGAGAATAAGAAACAAGACCAGATATAGAGCAAGCACAAAATAAAAGCAGCAGTCACCAACAAATAAAAAATTAAATCAGACAGAGAAGCCTCAAAGAAGCACGCCCCATTTAGTTCAAAGTCTGTCAAATTTGTCCATTTTCACTGCGAGTCCAAATGTCATTTTTTCAATTTTACACATGTCCAGTATAATCATAGTCCAGGTCTAAATAGTCGGTGTGTTTTGTGTCATCCATTTTTTGTGAGCGTCTTTTTCACTGCAGCCAGGAGGGGGCTCTAGAGAGCTGCTACTTGTGTCCATGGCAGTGTCCCGAGGCCCAAATACAGAGTCCTGAGGGCCAAATACAGAGTCCTGAGGGCCAAATACAGAGTCCTGAGGGCCAAATACAGAGTCCCGAGGCCCAAATACAGAGTCCCGAGGGCCAAATGCAGAGTCTCGAGGGCCAAATGCAGAGTCCCGAGGCCCAAATACAGAGTCCCGAGGGCCAAATGCAGAGTCTCGAGGGCCAAATGCAGAGTCTCGAGGGCCAAATGACGCACTTGCGCGTCGCACTCGCGTATTGCACTCGTGTATCGCACTTGTGCAGCCGGTGCATCGTGCAAAGCAGGTCCTCTTCCCATCACTGATAAGAAATCATTTGATCCCTTTATACATTTCACGGTCTTTGTTATAAAAAGACAAATCTATTATATTTAAATCTGTTTACTCCAGAAAACAAGTATCAAAACATCATCACTATGATTATTTTCTATAATTGACTAGTTTTCATTGTTGGATCCCTTCCCTTTTGAAGACGCACTTATCAGAAGTTATTATGGCAAATGGACCTCATGTTGGTACTATTGTTATACCACTAAATCTAACACTTCATGGTTGGTCTTTAGCGTGTGTGAGACCTGGTAGTTCTGCAGCAAGATGAGGCTGAGGTAGAACTCGGAGAAGGCCAGCTGCAGGTCCTTGATGTTCCTGTGCTTGCATCTCTCCTTCTGGGACAGAGCGAACACCGTCTTCCTGCGCCTGAGGCCGATGGCTGCACTCTCCCTCTGAGCGTCCAGAGAAGACTGCAGCTCGTTCTGCAGAGTGGCAAAGCGCCGCTGGGCCTCGGCCAGCTTCTCTGTGGTGAGAGGACACATGTATGGACTTATCTGGAGTGCGGTGCATGTGTTGAGTGACAGGTTCTGTGTCATGGAGTGTGGTGCATGTGTTGAGTGACAGGTTCTGTGTCATGGAGTGTGGTGCATGTGTTGAGTGACAGGTTCTGTGTCATGGAGTGTGGTGCATGTGTTGAGTGACAGGTTCTGTGTCATGGAGTGTGGTGCATGTGTTGAGTGACAGGTTCTGTGTCGTACCAGAATAGAAGGTGTTGATCTTGGCCAGTTCCTTCTCACACGATTGGAAAAACATCTCTTCAAACTTGGCGTAGTACCTTTTTACCGTGTCTTCATCTGTGACTGGAAAACAAGAGCGAGGACAGGAGTTAGTGGACAATGAAGATACAATGGACTTGATACGACAACTACACTCTTGGCCACCAGAGGGAGCTACAGCAGCAGATTCACAAGTACAGTTGTGTTTCTGCCAGTAGAGTTCATCCATCAGTCACAGGAGTGGCAGCAGTGGGCCATGCTGATGGTAGTCTGGATCAGCAGCGACTGGTCCATTAAGGGCGCTGGGGCGCCCGCCCCCCCCCCGTCAATCTGCCAACTACGTAAATTTCTTTTGTGTCTAAAAATAATATAATTTATTCAAAAATATCTATATTCTTATTAGTGTAAATGTGTAAAATAATAATATATATCCATATATATATCTATAAATAGATATAGATGTACACTTTGTTTGCGCGGCGCGTGGTCTGCTGCGCAGCCTGCGTCACTTTTCTACGTAGCCGTGGGGCTGTTTGAAAAGCGCCCCAGAGCTACGTAGAAAATCAATGGGGATTTTTAGCCAATCAAATCACAATCAAAAGTGACTACGTCACTATGGTTTTCTCCATAGGAAAATAGCGACTATGGCTGTTGAACGTAGTAGTTACGCCATGGAGCTACACTTTTTATGCTAGAGACTGAGGCATGTGCGCGCGCCTACAGAAAGTGCCAAACGCGCCTACAGGAAGTGCCACACCCTGTGTTTTCAGGGTTTACGTCTTAAAACTGCATCTACAGACGTCTGTGACTAAAGGTACGTCCAAAACGACTCAAAATGAGCTGTTTGCTGCTTTATTCGTATAGAAAGTGGCTGATATTGTATCAATCCGAGCCGAGACATGTGATCTGTCAAACCCCCGTGCTACGTTACCATGACAACAAACACACAGTTTTTTTTAGTTTATTACTTGCATAAGGCTAACGCTAAGCATTAAGTATCGCTTAACTTCTAACTTATCACTAACAAAAGTGGAAATAAAGTGTGTGTACTTAATTCAGTTGTAAATGTGTATTTAAAATATGTATCCATACAGTCAATGTTAAACATTTCTATTTTGGACATTTACAAAAAACAAAAACACGGTCATGTCAAATAGCGCCCCCTATATTTTGTACCACCAGCCGCCACTGGTCTGGATACTCCAAATACCATTCAAAAGTACTTTTCAATCTTGAAAATTCGATTGAAAATCACTTTCAGATGGGAGTCCAAATGTCTTTATTTCTAAAACAATGTCCAGATGACTGCAACTCACAAATACAAAGTAAGCCACTGATCCAGGATGAAGAAACACTGTTTTCACCTCATTAGAAAATGTAAATGTTGGATATATTGCAATAGTCAGCAGAAATCTGTTTCAAAAATATGATTATGTCATTATCATGATGATTTAGAGCTGTAACACAAAACTTTATTTAAAGGATATCTGTTGTATATTGATATCTCAATATACAACAGTTTATAGTTTAAATGTTAAAATTACTGAAAATTGAATGCGTCTGATATTTACTCTTGTTTG
Source organism: Eucyclogobius newberryi (assembly GCF_026437365.1). Classification (NCBI taxonomy): domain Eukaryota; kingdom Metazoa; phylum Chordata; class Actinopteri; order Gobiiformes; family Gobiidae; genus Eucyclogobius; species Eucyclogobius newberryi. Next base: position 35,330,249 of record NW_027315746.1, on the reverse strand, counting down.
GTAAAAGACAGAAAAGACTAATCCATACAACCATTGCAGACATCGACTCAAAGACAACTCTTCTGAGAAACCCTGGCTCTTTTTTTTTATGTTTGGCAATGTAAAATGTTTTTGTACGTGATTATACAGTCATATTATGATAAAAAAAAGACAAAAGTGTGTGTGACCGATAACTGTTTATGACTCTGCCAGTTCCACATGTAACAACTCCATGTAAATCACAAGAATAGTGGATTAGTGCGTCAACCACAGCCTCCCTCCTCCGGGCTCGCTCCTCCTCCTCCGGGCTCGCTCCTCCTCCTCCGGGCTCGCTCCTCCTCCTCCGGGCTCGCTCCTCCTCCTCCGGGCTCGCTCCTCCTCCTCCGGGCTCGCTCCTCTAGCCTCCTCCTTCTGGCCTCCTCCCTCTGGCCTCCTCGCTCTGGCCTCCTCCCTCTGGCCTCCTCCCTCTGGCCTCCTCCCTCTGGCCTCCTCCCTCTGGCCTCCTCCCTCTGGCCTCCTCCTCTGGCCTCCTCCTCTGGCCTCCTCCTCTGGCCTCCTCCTCTGGCCTCCTCCTCTGGCCTCCTCCTCTGGCCTCCTCCCTCTGGCCTCCTCCCTCTGGCCTCCTCCCTCTGGCCTCCTCGCTCTGGCCTCCTCGCTCTGGCCTCCTCGCTCTGGCCTCCTCCCTCTGGCCTCCTCCTCTGGCCTCCTCCTCTGGCCTCCTCCTCTGGCCTCCTCCTCTGGCCTCCTCCCTCTGGCCTCCTCCTCTGGCCTCCTCCTCTGGCCTCCTCCTCTGGCCTCCTCCCTCTGGCCTCCTCCTCTGGCCTCCTCCTCTGGCCTCCTCCTCTGGCCTCCTCCTCTGGCCTCCTCCCTCTGGCCTCCTCCTCTGGCCTCCTCCTCTGGCCTCCTCCTCTGGCCTCCTCCTCTGGCCTCCTCGCTCTGGCCTACTCACTCTGGCCTCCTCGCTCTGCCCACGCCTGATTACGGTCATTACTGTCATTATGACGTGTCTGTCTGCTGCTGCAGCTCTATACTTTCAAACAGCACAATTGATGTTTTTTGACTTGATTTTGGAGGAACGCCCGCTCACACGCTCACACTTTCACACTCTGGAACAAGCTTAAATATGGGGATTAAGGCTCAGTCACTGAAAAACACACTTAGTGTAATGCTAGTTTCAGAAGTTACAATAATCCTTACAAACAATGACTAGGCAAAACAGAGGAGAAAAGGCCATCTTTTGTTTTTGCAAACTGTCAACTTCAAACTAAATGAGATTTCATATATAGATATTTGTAGCTGAACAATGTCAGCTGAAATGTGATGTTGACAATGTTTCTCAGCCTCTCATTTGCACTGGAGATCAACCAATATGTTTTTGTCCATGGCTGATGCCGACTGTAGAATGTAGACACTAGCAATATTTTTGAGCCAATATTGGGCAGAATTGTTTGAATAATAAGTGTGGTTACTGTGCAGTGCAAATGTCTGGATTTGTACCCATCCGGTTCTGACAAGAGCAGTCCAGCCTGTTCTCTAGAGCAGTGGTTCCCAAAGTGAGGGTTGGGACCCCTCTGGAGGTTACAGACCATGATAACACAATACATAACAAAAATGAATGAAACATCATTTTAAAAGGTTTACAACTTTAAATTAGTGTAAAAGTCCCTTTCATTTTACTGTGGGGGTCCTGAGTCGGTTGCATGGTGATTTTGTGGGTCCAAGCGTGAAAGGTTTGGGGACACTTGCTCTGGAGATGCGGGACAAAAGTCCGATCAAGAGCGTAGCGAGTGTGTCGGGACGAGACAGGATGACACATGTGTTTCCAGCAGAAGGTTATGTTTTCCCCTGTATGTTGGAAAGTCCTAGTTGGGATATTCGGTTTTCTGCAGCAGAATAAAAAGAGGAAGCTCAGATAATAAGCAGGTGATGTATTGGTCAGAAAAAGCAATGGAAAATCCCTGAATCACGCCAGGTTTAAATGAAGAGACTGAGCTGTGCTTTTAGTCACTGTGTAATTATAAAAAGTGTTTGCACATCACTTAACTTAACAGTACTAAGCTGCTGAGATGTGTTCTCTGCTGCGTTCCTCCACAGGCCTCATGCAGGGGTCTGAGCCGTGTGGTGCGAACAGCAGCACGGGTCAATAATGAGGACTATTATGGGATGTTTAACACAGATAGTTACGCAACACTGAAGGTCCACAAACACATACCCACCGTACACACCCCGACACACTTTCAACCGTACATATTTGAACATCCCCCGTCACACGGCAGGACGTTCACCACAAATGTGGACAATATCCTAAATGAACTAACTCTTTATAGTGTTAGTTTAATCATTTTAATGTCCTGACTAAAAAAACAATAAGAATTGTACGAATTGTAGGATTTTTAGAAAAAGAAAGCTGTGACAGGACACATCGAACTGGCAAAGTGTAACGAGTCATTTTAGTAAATCATGTACTACAGGACATTTGAGTGTTAAAAATACAAAGAAAAGAAACAACTTCATTCTAAAATGTACTTGATAAAATACATTTAAGCTTTGTGCACAATTAAGCTGGACTTTAGAGGAAGGAAAACATGAACTCAAGAGTCATTTAAAGTGACAATGCAAAAAATGTATATTGCGTCTAGTACAGTATTATGCAGTACAGTATGCAGTAGTATTGACAGAAAGGGCTTCATATTTCAATATCAAGAGAAGACTTCCATGTGAGAGTCTAAACAGGAAATATGTTGTTGTGACTTCAGGTGGGTGGTAACAGGTTAACCTGTTCCCACCCACCTGTCCGCCGGCGAGCATTTTCCATATCTCAAATATTCTCTTACATCATCTTACATCAATCGGGGTGCACGGTGGCAAAGGCGGTTAGCGCTCTTGCCTCCCAAGAAGGAGATCATGGGTTCGATTCCCGGACCAGACCAACATCACATGATCTCTCTGGGTGGAGTCTGCATGTTCTCCCCGTGTTACCGTGGGTTCTCTCCGGGTTCTCCGGCTTCCTCCCACCGTCCAAAGACATGCATGTGTTAGGCAAAATTGGTGACTCTAAATTGGCCCTAGTGAATGAACGTGAGCGTGAACTGTCTGTAATGTCTATGTCTCTGTGTTGGCCCTGCGACAAGTTGGCCACTGTCCAGGGTGTACCCCGCCTAAGGCCCGAAGTCACTGGGATAGGCTCCAGTCACCCGCGACCCCGAAAGGGAACAAGCGGTAGAAAATGAATGGATGGATGGATGGATCATCACTTTTATTTCCGTGGTCAATACCAGCAAGTTATTCATCATTTTAAAGCTTATTTTCTCAACAAAACGAATATGTCATTGATTTGCATTGAATAATTTGCCCCAAGAAGCAATTGCCAATAGTTTGTGAGAAAGTCTCAACTTTTACAAACGCATGTCCTGTTTGCTGTTTATGACGGACGAAACAGCTTTAATTCTGTACATCCTTGTGCTCAGTCTGTCCGTAAGGAATCATTGAACAACAATATACACTTGTATTTTTACTGAAGTTTTCCGATTTCCAGATATTGTCAAGTAAACAAACTTTTCTTCGTTTCTCGCCGGACGAGAATGCGCTTGTCCGGCACATTTCTCCGTCCATAACAAATGACCTGTTTGACCTATAAAATAATGTTGGGTATCCTTCTTTTCCTCAGACTGTTAGCTACAGAATGAGACCATCCACCATTTTTCTGTCCACGGGTTTGTTTGCTACAGCCTCCGCAAAAAAAAATGCACCGCTTGCGACGTACATGGATTAGTCTGTTTACATCTAAATAGCGCCGCATGTGAGTGACGTAGCAGACTTTGAATGACATATTATTCTAGCCAATAAGATTAGCTTTCGAAAGAGGGGCGGGACAAAGGGCTTATTGACACAGAATCTTCTGTATTCTCGTGCGTAAGGCTCCGGGAAGGCTGTAAAGAGCCAGATTTCTCGGCAGGATTTTGCGCATAACGTTTTCTGATTTTATTAGCCTTTTGGACATACATTTTGTTAGATATATGTATTATTATACCAAACTAAAATGAAATAAAAATATTATCTTTTTTTTTTTTTTTTAACCTCTATAGGGAAAATTCATGGGTAAACTCATATTTACACATTTTCACATACATTGTTTTTAGCAGTTATAATTGGTATTAGTGGCCTACAAAACATCAAAATGTATGTTTTATGATCATAGAGGAGCAAAATTGTAATAAAACAGTTGGCACATATTTGGATCACTTGTTCCGAATATACTTTTTGATACAAAAAGGTCAACAGCACCAAAATGCCTGTTCTAGAGATGTGAAACTTAACACAGTTGTTGTCAACAAGATAAACAGCATGTACAGTGAACAGCATATGCACACAATGAAGTATGTCACGCTCAGGACCATTACAAATTGACAATATTCAGGCGAGACTAAAAAAGGATGTTTTGTTTATGTTTGGACCTCTGTAGTGTAAGTTCTGAAGCCCTGACAGTGTGACATGTGCACATCTGCAGAAACTAGAAGGCCTAAGCTTTCTAATGATGCATCACACTTGCATGTGGAACATAAGATCCTCTTTTGATAAGCAATGCCATTTGGGTCCAACCATTGTGCACAGGGCGAAAGAGGCGGATGGGAACAGGTTAAAATGTATTACGAGTCAGAGTTACAATTACCTCCGTAGCTACGCTTTTCAAGTGAAGACAAATATCCTGCAGTGCCACAGAGTTCAGACCCAGTAGCTTTACCGCTGGTGTGAGCCTACCACTGGTGCACTGTAGAACCCTGTAGTCCCAGCACCCTGTAGAACCCTGTAGTCCCATCGCACTGTAGAACCCTGTAGTCCCAGCACCCTGTAGAACCCTGTAGTCCCATCGCACTGTAGAACCCTGTAGTCCCATCGCACTGTAGAACCCTGTAGTCCCATCGCACTGTAGAACCCTGTAGTCCCATCGCCCTGTAGAACCCTGTAGTCCCATCGCCCTGTAGAACCCTGTAGTCCCATCGCACTGTAGAACCCTGTAGTCCCATCGCACTGTAGAACCCTGTAGTCCCATCGCCCTGTAGAACCCTGTAGTCCCATCGCACTGTAGAACCCTGTAGTCCCATCGCACTGTAGAACCCTGTAGTCCCATCGCCCTGTAGAACCCTGTAGTCCCATCGCACTGTAGAACCCTGTAATCCCATCGCACTGTAGAACCCTGTAGTCCCATCGCCCTGTAGAACCCTGTAGTCCCATCGCCCTGTAGAACCCTGTAGTCCCAGCACCCTGTAGAACCCTGTAGTCCCAGCACCCTGTAGAACCCTGTAGTCCCAGCACCCTGTAGAACCCTGTAGTCCCAGCACCCTGTAGAACCCTGTAGTCCCAGCACCCTGTAGAACCCTGTAGTCCCATCGCACTGTAGAACCCTGTAGTCCCATCGCACTGTAGAACCCTGTAGTCCCATCGCCCTGTAGAACCCTGTAGTTCCATCACACTGTAGAACCCTGTAGTCCCATCGCACTGTAGAACCCTGTAGTCCCATCGCACTGTAGAACCCTGTAGTCCCATCGCACTGTAGAACCCTGTAGTCCCATCGCCCTGTAGAACCCTGTAGTCCCATCGCCCTGTAGAACCCTGTAGTCCCATCGCCCTGTAGAACCCTGTAGTCCCATCGCACTGTAGAACCCTGTAGTCCCATCGCCCTGTAGAACCCTGTAGTCCCATCGCCCTGTAGAACCCTGTAGTCCCATCGCACTGTAGAACCCTGTAGTCCCATCGCACTGTAGAACCCTGTAGTCCCATAGCACTGTAGAACCCTGTAGTCCCATCGCACTGTAGAACCCTGTAGTCCCATCGCCCTGTAGAACCCTGTAGTCCCATCGCCCTGTAGAACCCTGTAGTCCCATCGCCCTGTAGAACCCTGTAGTCCTATCGCCCTGTAGAACCCTGTAGTCCCATCGCCCTGTAGAACCCTGTAGTCCCAGCACCCTGTAGAACCCTGTAGTCCCATCGCCCTGTAGAACCCTGTAGTCCCATCGCCCTGTAGAACCCTGTAGTCCCATCGCCCTGTAGAACCCTGTAGTCCCAGCACCCTGTAGAACCCTGTAGTCCCATCGCCCTGTAGAACCCTGTAGTCCCATCGCCCTGTAGAACCCTGTAGTCCCATCGCCCTGTAGAACCCTGTAGTCCCAGCGCCCTGTAGAACCCTGTAGTCCCATCGCCCTGTAGAACCCTGTAGTCCCATCGCCCTGTAGAACCCTGTAGTCCCATCGCCCTGTAGAACCCTGTAGTCCCAGCGCCCTGTAGAACCCTGTAGTCCCATCGCCCTGTAGAACCCTGTAGTCCCATCGCCCTGTAGAACCCTGTAGTCCCATCGCCCTGTAGAACCCTGTAGTCCCATCGCCCTGTAGAACCCTGTAGTCCCAGGTTTTGCTGCTGCCACGACGACGCTCCGAGAGAGCCGTTAACAGTGTTTAAGGAGTTTCACACTGAACTGTCCTGACTAATAAAGCCTACAGACAAAAACTATCCTTAAAAAAATACCAACATTTTGACTGCATTTTTACATTTGCCAGAGTTATATCTCAAAGATGGTCACTTTCACTGATCTGGAGAACAGGTGATCTGGAGAACAGGTGATCTGGAGAACAGGTGATCTGGAGAACAGGTGATCTGGAGAACAGGTGATCTGGTGAACAGGTGATCTGGTGAACAGGTGATCTGGTGAAGAGGTGATCTGGAGAACAGGTGATCTGGAGAACAGGTGATCTGGAGAACAGGTGATCTCGAGAACAGGTGATCTGGTGAATAGGTGATCTGGTGAACAGGTGATCTGGAGAACAGGTGATCTGGAGAACAGGTGATCTGGAGAACAGGTGATCTGGTGAACAGGTGATCTGGTGAAGAGGTGATCTGGAGAACAGGTGATCTGGAGAACAGGTGATCTGGAGAACAGGTGATCTGGAGAACAGGTGATCTGGTGATCAGGTGCCAAATAAACATTTGGGACCAGAATGGAAGTCGTCTACGTTATTGTCAATTGACAGATTAAAATAACCTTGCGCGCATTACCTAGTTTCGGCGATCTTCGTCAATTTAATGAGGTATCGATGAAATTTTGTCAAAGTGCGCGAAGCTTCGGAATACTCCGGACCAGGGCTCGGCAGCCAATCAGAGCCAAGCAAACAAACGCTTCCTGGCCCGATTTAATGATAATATTCCCTTTTCTAAAATGTATTAATAAAAATGACCCCGTCCTTGCCCCCGAAAATGCCCGTCCACATGTCAAAATACCCCGTCCAAAATACGGGAGACGGCCCTCTATCTAAAAGCCTGCCTCAGATCTGTTTGTGTGTGATCTGGCTCAGAAGCAGACAAATACCATGCCAAATGCCAAAACATGATGTGCTGCGTGTGTTGTCGGGATGTTTCCATGCTAAAGATGGTGATTAAAGAGAAACAGAAGGCTGTGATCACCGGTGAGATTTAGAGCTGTTTTTGGTTTCAACACAAGACACATAATGAAATAATGACAGCGTGAAGTAAGACTGTATAAAAGACATGACAAAACAAAACTGTAATATTCCAGTGGTGTTTGGTGGTATGATTCTGACCGTAACCGTGATCTTTTAAGAGCTTTTAACAACATTATACTAGTTAGCCCTCAACATGAACTCGCTGACACTTGTATTTAGAGTGAGTTCTGCCTGTTTGGGCGATCTTAGTTCTCCTGCACATGAGGCATCATCATCCCTGAAATGCTGTGGACTGACTTTGTTCTGCATTTTGATTTCTTAACTGTTGATACGCTCAGAATTCAGCAGAACAAACCTGCTGCTCACTACTGTAATGTTCAGGTTAGAATGGTCCAGCACGTAAAGTTCTTTCAAAATGAGCTGGACATGGGTGAGAAATCTCAGGTAGCATTCACTGTGGACAAGTTTGAAGAGCCAAAACCCCAACTAATCATCAGAAGGAACTAATCATCAGAAGGCCTAACGTTTGTGGAGATTTCTTTCAAAAACACTGATTCCCTCAGAGGTGCATCGGCCCTTGTGAATGCAACCTACTGGTCACTGAGTGACAGGTGGATTCAACCAATCACAGCCAAGCGTGAACACTCATCTTAAAAGAAATCTGACAAGATTTGAGATGTCGTGTGTCTGAGATGTGGCAGTAGTTTGTCGTGTGTCTGAGATGTGGCAGTAGTTTGTCGTGTGTCTGAGATGTGGCAGTAGTTTGTCGTGTGTCTGAGATGTGGCAGTAGTTTGTCGTGTGTCTGAGATGTGGCAGTAGTTTGTCGTGTGTCTGAGATGTGGCAGTAGTTTGGTCGTGTGTCTGAGATGTGGCAGTAGTTTGTCGTGTGTCTGAGATGTGGCAGTAGTTTGGTCGTGTGTCTGAGATGTGGCAGTAGTTTGTGTGTCTGAGATGTGGCAGTAGTTTGCATGTCTGAGATGGGGCAGGTCATAGATTGATCAAATTGCGGGACCCGCAGGTTGGAAAAACACTAACAAATGCACACAAACATTATTTTTTACATATCAAATGATAAGACAATATAGTAATTATGGTGACAGGCCTAAAGTGTGTAATACCTTCAATGGACGGTGCCTGGTCCTGAGCAGCATACAGCATGTCTTTGAACGCCTGCACAGAAAAACACAGGAGTTTAGCATAAGTTTAGTAATAAACTCATTACATGTCTATATAGCCAAGGAGGCTGATAGAAAACAGAGAAAAGAGGTTTAGTCCCGCCCGGTGGGTAGGGCCTGCTCAGAGTAGGATAAATATGGTCTTGATTTGCAGATTGAGAATGATTCTCGTTTGATGAAACCACTGGATCTTTTTCTACAAAGGAACACTCCTGGACAAATGAGGGATCACACGACTCGTTTCTATATAGTCACTTACTAGAAGTGTTGCTGGGGGGGTCTGATACTAAAATGTATTTATCATTTTATACTGTAAATCATGTAAAAGTAATATATAAGTTATCCAAGAGTAACTCAAGTTAGAGTAAAAGGTATTTGGTGGATAAAACCTACTCATGTTCAACATAGTTAACACTGCTTTATGACTGTGTATTGACATACTCATAGAAACATAGTGCAGTGCTATTGCAGTTTTCCATATGATGTTTGACTACATTTTGTATAAAGAACTTTGTGATCTCAATATCTATATATGATTATGTGTGATTCTGACAAAGGACATGGAGCTGTTGTCTTGGACGTCCTGCTCTCTGCTGCTAAGTAAGATTTTAGCACATACTTGACATTTTCTGGAACAGAAAAATTAACACATTTATTTCAAGCTCGTCTAAAACACCAAGCTTCTGGCAAATTCCACTGAAGCAGTTGTGTGTCAGACATAGTTTAAAAGAGCTTAGTGTTAAACTCTCATGCAGAGGTCAATGGGTTTGCAAAGCTACCCCCAAGGCCAAAACAAAAATGACAGAGACAAAAGCTCAGAATCCAGCCTGATCAGCAAAATCTAATGCGCAGCTGCATGCCTTGCAGTTTGTTGAGAGCATATAAGAATAATGGAGTACCACAAGGATCAGTCTTAGGACGAAGTATTATCCATACATTTCATTCAAAGGCCCTGAAACTGATTTTCATTTCTTCTTGTTCAATGCAAAATGAGACAGAATCTCCAATTACTTTTATTCTATAAGAATAAAAACAACAGATGTGACAAAGCCTCGTAGGATAACCACCATGTAAAAGTAACTGCCTGGGACAGTTTTTTTCTGCTTCTTGGTGCAGCGTTAGAACATTAACAGTTCAAACTGAATCATGTGGCTCACTCTAGGTTAACAAATGACTATACAGCCTTTAAATACATGGTTTTGGGCTATATCATAAACATTTACACCAGATTGATGGGTTGTGTGTGGTCGTTGGAAATATCCATAAACTTAATTTGTTTATTGTCTGTATATTTACATATCAATCTTCTATAATCTGTTCAACCACACATGAACTGAATACTACACAAACTTGAACTGGAAATGCCTTCATTTCAGGACAATTTTAAATGCTTTTCTATAAGCTACAATGTGATTTCTTATAATACTTTGGCCTCATAGCTGAAACCATATTCACATAGTCTGTTTATTTCTAGCTGGCTTGATTGGCACTGCAATAAGTAGAAGAGCATTATAAAGTCATTTGTGTTGTAGAGAGTACAGTGGTGCTCTGTCAGTGTCCAGGGCTCTCAGTGAGGACACAACAGGCTCACTGTGAGAGGGGCACTATGAGGTCACATCTCTCACTTACTCTCGTTTGGAGTAAACTACAACTGCACCAACCACTTTATAAAGTTGATCTTACTTTTTGAATGAAAACGTACAGTTAACGTACAAGTTAACTGAACAACACAGTAAGAGATTTGGATTTTGTGAAAACCTTATTATTGCATTATGTCAAGCCATATTGTCAAGTTGAGAATACCGGTATGTTTGTTATTTTTTTAGTAATGTTTATTTCTGGTGCTGGAAACATATATTATTCATAGTGTATTCTACAGCTATGACTACGGGTGTGTAAAATAGAGAAATACTGATGACATAGTGATACTGAATTTTGTGATACACTAGGCAAAGTCTCACCCTTAATCCTGTTAGATCTGAGTGCTGCTTTTAACGCTGTTGGTCACGCAATCATTTGACAGAAACAAAAGGACTGGGTGGGCTAGCACTCACTAGCACTGCCCCAAATTGGCTAAAGTCCTATTTGGAAGACAGGGAGTACTTTTAAAATTTGAGAAATTGTGTCTCATGGCCTTGATCTGTGGGGTTCCCCAAGGGTCAGTCCTGGGACCCCTTCTGTTCAACCTCTACATGCTGCAGTTAGGTCAGCTGATACACAGTGAAAATGTGTCCAATCACAATGATGCAGACGAGTCAGATCTATGTTTCACAGTCGGCAGGTGAATATGGACCAGTGGATTCACTCTGTCAAACAGAACAACTTTCTCTTGCTGAACTCAGACTAAGTTAGCGTCACATAAACTAATATAAAGTGTAAATAGTCACCTCCAGTGTCTTTCCCTAAAACTTGCAAATTAATTTAGAGATCTGGGGGTAATAATGGACTCAGACTTGAACTTTAACAGCCACATCAAATCAATGATCAATTTTGCCATCTAAAAACATTGTGTGGAGACTTATCCATGCATTTGTAGCAGGTTAGACCAGAATATATATGTCATTTTTCTTTTATGTTCAAAACTGTATATTATGTCCAAGAGCTTTTAACCTTCTTTCAGTGCTATTGGTGCCTCATATATGTGCCCAAAGTGTTTTTTTGGTTGATTCCTGCAGTCTTTAGCTCAGGGGTGGGCTATTATTTTCCTCCAAGGGTCATATTTGAATCCAGGCAAGTAGCGGAGGGCCGGCCCGCGACCATTGGTGTGAAAAAAATAACATCTATATATATTAAATATCAAATAAAATATCACTTCTCTGTCATCCATCCATCCATTTTCTACCGCTTATTCCCTACTAAAATCTTTCTAGGGGCCGGATTAAAACATGCCGAGGGCCACATCTTGTCCAGGTCTGGCTGGATTATAAAGACAAACGGGCCGTATGTGGCCCGCAGGCCGTAGTTTGCCCAGATCTGCTTTAGCGAGAGAACAGTCTCTATCCTTCTCCTTGTATGAGCAGACGAACGGGGGCTGAGTTACACTGCTCACTGTTTCAGCCCCTCCTCTAGGAAGCAGCGGTTGCATGGCCTCTCCACACGAGCTGTAAAACAGCTGCAGTACATCCAGAACGCTGCTGCTCGGGTCCTGACTAGAACCAGGAAGTACCATCACATTAGTCCTGTTCTCAGGTCTCTGCACTGCCCCCTGTGGTTCAGAGAAGAGACTTTAAAGCAGCTCTGCTTGTGCTGCCCGGTGGACGAGTGGTTAAGGCACAACACATATGCCAGGCTCCGGCCGCAGTGTCGTGGGTTTGAGTCCCAACTCCGAATGTCCTCTCTTCTCTCTTATCCCCCATTTCACGCAGTCTTCTCCTATTATTTTAACAGCAAATACATTGTTGCATGTTTAGAGAAAGGAGACTTGTTTTTGCCCAAAAATTTAAATACTGTTTTGTTTGTATTATTATTACTAAAATGCCTCAGACTATATACCCTCTGATAGTTAAAAACCTTATGCCTCAAATAGAAGTAAGAAGTATAAAAATCCGATCTTCCATCTGCGATACTAGCTCAGAAGTGGCAGAAGAGTTTGCGGACATGTGGAAGAGCGAATATTCCCACGTCTCCTCTGGCCAGATTTGGTTTCGTTCTCCACCGACAAAAAATAAACAGCGGAATAGACACGGCTCTGCCATCGGGAGATACCACGGTGTGGGAAAGACATTCAAGCACATGGATCACATTTGATCCAAAAAACAAAACAAAAATCAAATTGTAATAAAAGCAAGAACATACAATTTAGTAATGATTAAAACATGTAAAAGTGTCTCACATTGTTTTGCAGCTTGTCAATGTGCATCCAGAATGTATTCACAGCACTTCACTTACAACCTCATTCCAAAAAGGATTAAATCCCCCATACAATCCCCCATACAATCCCCCATAATGAAAACTTCAAAGAAAGTTGTCCGAATCCTTTGCAAATGTATTAAAGAAAAAAAAAAGCATATGCACATCATTCACAGCGTTTACCATGACACTCAAAATTGAGCTCAGGTACATCATTTTCTCATCTTTGAGACGCTTCTACAACTTGACTGGAGTCCACTGGAGGCAAATTCAGTTGATTGGACATGATTTGAATCTACTAAATACATACAAAATAAATGGTAAAGAGAGGATGCATTTGTTTTGACGGACAAGGAATGGGAAAATATATGTACTTCACAATGGAGGACCAGAAAGTCCTACGTTTGGAAGGAATTCTGTTGGAAGAATGTAACTGGCTTTCTAATAACCCCATGTCAAAGTGATCATTATTCACTGGGAGGGGCCGAATGTTGGAGAAACTGTGGTTGCCAGGAGCCAAATCACTATTATGTGTTGTGGGAGCGTCGTGTTAAAAATAATATAAGAAAAATATTGGACGGATAGCACTGTTTTTGACACCAGCCCCTCATTCAATTTCAGAACTATGCATTTGGGCCATGGACAACATAAATTGATATCTTTGGAGTGCGGTCAACAGCAGCGAAAAGGCTAAAATTGTGCTGAACTGGACCGATATTATATTGACATGTGGAAATGGAAAAAAATCCCATTTGGACTTAAAGGTTGAATAGAGGATTTTTTGCCGATTTGAGAAGTCAGCGACTTAGTCCTTTTTTAAAAATGCGCATGGGCATACTCACCACACTCACCCCCCCATGGGGCCAGCATAGTCAGGAGCCCGGTGTTAGTTTCACACTTTCACACAATCCTCCAGGGCCCACAGCAGAGTCAGTCAGAATGGCCGTGGAACATGTGCTACATGATGATGTGTTCAGGTTAACATCTTATGCTAATGCTGCAAAGATATTGGTCAGTAAAACGTAATCATGTATTCTGACATGACATGTAATGACCACGATATGGTAATATAGATTCTAGCTCACTTATTTTATTGACGGATACAGTGGATTATTTTGTCCTGGGGGCTTTCCTCAAACTGCTCGGACACAGTGGTCCCGGCTGCACTGAGACACAAAAGGCAGTACAGCCCAGTGAAAATGTTTCTGCAGCTGGACTTTAATCTCTTTCGGGATCAATAAAGTATGTATGTATGTATCTTTAGGTCAGGATGAACTTGTTTTACAGGTGAAGTGTAATAAAAAAGTCACAAAACACGACTGTAGGGATAAGGACTTTTATAAGAATGTTAGAGACATTGTCTGTTATAAAATGTAGCATTTCATTGAGCGAAGCATTTGTAAATCATAAACTTTGCTTTGATAAAAAAATAAATTGTATACAAAAAAAATAATGTAACTTTCTTGCCGATGTTGTAAAATGTACTGGCCTCGACTTTGACTGATCATGAGGCTAACAAACCAAAACCCATTAAAAGCTTGACATTTCTGAGACAATTCCTTGCATCTCCATCGTATTGATTTGCTGCATGTCTCACCCATGACTCTCTCGTCGAGGGGATTGATTGATCAGAATGATTAGAATTGATCAGAATGATTAGAGCCGTTACAACAGGATTATGAAGTCGACACAAACTGCACTTGTCTTCTCTGCTACTGCATCAACTTACAAAGATATCTACAACGTTGTTTGTTGCACAGTAGGTCTAAAACGCTTTAACACACCTAGAACATGTTACTGGCTACAATGGGACCGTCTGAATATTTAAACAAAAAATGTTCTATTTGGCTTAAAGGCACTATGTAACCTTTCTGGTGGAGGGCACTCACGCTTGTCACAAAAGATCAAATTGTTGGGCCCTATACCATCCAAAGCCCAACAATTTGGGGAAAATATTAAATTAAAGAGCCTCTTTTATGTCTGAGAAGCATTGCAATTCGATTCACAAATAGTTTTGATAGTAGGAAACTGTTCAAATTTGACATTTCAAACGTTTCAAGGAGCATTAACGTTTTAAAGACAGACATCTGAAGTGCAAAACTAATCAAAGTTTGAAAGTTGAAAGTAATTTCTGAACACAAAAGACAGTTACTTAAGGGTTCACTTTTTTAAAATGCATCTTTACTTAAGTCAGGATAATTTGTTTTCTAATCGCGACTATTGATTTTTTTTTTTAATTGCCTTAATTTAACCAACAAGTACCATTGAGATTCAGAATCTCTTTTACATTGATTCTGATTTGATTGAGAAACATGTTCAGCCCTAGCCAGAACATCTCACAGTATGGCAATAAACTGATCCGCAAGAGCCCCCGCAAGAGCCCCCGCAAGAGCCCCCGCAAGAACCCCCGCAAGAACCCCCGCAAGAACCCCCGCAAGAACCCCCGCAAGAGGCCCGCAAGAGCCCCCGCAAGAACCCCCGCAAGAGGCCCGCAAGAGCCCCCGCAAGAACCCCCGCAAGAACCCCCGCAAGAGGCCCCGCAAGAACCCCCGCAAGAGGCCCGCAAGAGCCCCCGCAAGAGCCCCCGCAAGAGGCTCCGCAAGAACCCCCGCAAGAACCCCCGCAAGAACCCCCGCAAGAGCCCCCGCAAGAACCCCCGCAAGAACCCCCGCAAGAGGCCCGCAAGAGCCCCCGCAAGAGGCCCCGCAAGAGGCCCCGCAAGAGGCTCCGCAAGAGGCCCCGCAAGAGCCCCCGCAAGAGGCCCCGCAAGAGGCTCCGCAAGAGGCCCCGCAAGAGCCCCCGCAAGAGGCCCGCAAGAGGCCCCGCAAGACGCCCGCAAGAGGCCCGCAAGAGCCCCCGCAAGAGGCCCGCAAAAGGCCCCGCAAGAGGCCCCGCAAGAGGCCCCGCAAGAGGCCCGCAAGAGCCCCCGCAAGAGGCCCCGCAAGAGGCTCCGCAAGAACCCCCGCAAGAACCCCCGCAAGAACCCCCGCAAGAACCCCCGCAAGAACCCCCGCAAGAGGCCCGCAAGAGCCCCCGCAAGAGGCCCCGCAAGAGGCCCCGCAAGA
Organism: Eucyclogobius newberryi; assembly: GCF_026437365.1. Taxonomy (NCBI): domain Eukaryota; kingdom Metazoa; phylum Chordata; class Actinopteri; order Gobiiformes; family Gobiidae; genus Eucyclogobius; species Eucyclogobius newberryi. The sequence continues at coordinate 35,314,729 of NW_027315746.1, read as the reverse complement.
ACCCCCGCAAGAACCCCCGCAAGAGGCCCGCAAGAGCCCCCGCAAGAGCCCCCGCAAGAGGCCCCGCAAGAGGCTCCGCAAGAACCCCCGCAAGAACCCCCGCAAGAGCCCCCGCAAGAGCCCCCGCAAGAGGCCCCGCAAGAGGCCCCGCAAGAGGCCCGCAAGAGCCCCCGCAAGAGGCCCCGCAAGAGGCCCCGCAAGAGGCTCCGCAAGAGGCCCCGCAAGAGGCCCGCAAGAGGCCCGCAAGAGCCCCGCAAGAGGCCCCGCAAGAGGCCCCGCAAGAGGCCCGCAAGAGCCCCCGCAAGAGGCCCCGCAAGAGCCCCCGCAAGAGGCCCGCAAGAGCCCCCGCAAGAGGCCCCGCAAGAGGCCCCGCAAGAACCCCCGCAAGAACCCCCGCAAGAACCCCCGCAAGAGGCCCGCAAGAGCCCCCGCAAGAGGCCCCGCAAGAACCCCCGCAAGAACCCCCGCAAGAGCCCCCGCAAGAGGCCCCGCAAGAGCCCCCGCAAGAGGCCCGCAAGAGCCCCCGCAAGAGCCCCCGCAAGAGCCCCCGCAAGAGGCCCGCAAGAGGCCCCGCAAGAGGCCCCGCAAGAGGCCCGCAAGAGCCCCCGCAAGAGGCCCGCAAAAGGCCCCGCAAGAGCCCCCGCAAGAGCCCCCGCAAGAGGCCCGCAAGAGCCCCCGCAAGAGGCCCGCAAGAGGCCCCGCAAGAGGCCCCGCAAGAGCCCCCGCAAGAGCCCCCGCAAGAGCCCCCGCAAGAGGCCCCGCAAGAACCCCCGCAAGAACCCCCGCAAGAGGCCCCGCAAGAGGCCCCGCAAGAGGCCCCGCAAGAGGCCCCGCAAGAGGCCCGCAAGAGGCCCGCAAGAGCCCCCGCAAGAGCCCCCGCAAGAGGCCCGCAAGAGGCCCCGCAAGAGGCCCCGCAAGAGGCCCGCAAGAGGCCCGCAAGAGGCCCGCAAGAGCCCCCGCAAGAGGCCCGCAAAAGGCCCCGCAAGAGGCCCGCAAGAGCCCCCGCAAGAGGCCCGCAAGAGCCCCCGCAAGAGGCCCGCAAGAGGCCCCGCAAGAGGCCCCGCAAGAGCCCCCGCAAGAGGCCCCGCAAGAGGCCCCGCAAGAGCCCCCGCAAGAGGCCTGCAAGAGGCCCCGCAAGAGGCCCCGCAAGAGGCCCGCAAGAGCCCCGCAAGAGCCCCGCAAGAGCCCCCGCAAGAGGCCCCGCAAGAACCCCCGCAAGAACCCCCGCAAGAGGCCCCGCAAGAGGCCCCGCAAGAGGCCCGCAAGAACCCCCGCAAGAACCCCCGCAAGAGGCCCGCAAGAGCCCCCGCAAGAGGCCCGCAAGAGGCCCGCAAGAGCCCCCGCAAGAGCCCCCGCAAGAGCCCCCGCAAGAGGCCCGCAAGAGCCCCCGCAAGAGGCCCGCAAGAGCCCCCGCAAGAGGCCCCGCAAGAACCCCCGCAAGAACCCCCGCAAGAGGCCCGCAAGAGCCCCCGCAAGAGCCCCCGCAAGAGGCCCCGCAAGAGGCCCCGCAAGAACCCCCGCAAGAACCCCCGCAAGAGGCCCGCAAGAGCCCCCGCAAGAGGCCCCGCAAGAGGCCCCGCAAGAGGCTCCGCAAGAGGCCCCGCAAGAGGCCCGCAAGAGGCCCGCAAGAGCCCCGCAAGAGGCCCCGCAAGAGGCCCCGCAAGAGGCCCCGCAAGAGGCCCGCAAGAGCCCCCGCAAGAGGCCCGCAAGAGGCCCCGCAAGAGGCCCCGCAAGAGGCCCCGCAAGAGCCCCCGCAAGAGGCCCGCAAGAGCCCCCGCAAGAGGCCCCGCAAGAGGCTCCGCAAGAACCCCCGCAAGAACCCCCGCAAGAACCCCCGCAAGAGGCCCGCAAGAGCCCCCGCAAGAGGCCCGCAAGAGCCCCCGCAAGAGGCCCCGCAAGAGGCCCCGCAAGAGGCTCCGCAAGAGCCCCCGCAAGAGGCCCGCAAGAGCCCCCGCAAGAGCCCCCGCAAGAGCCCCCGCAAGAGGCCCGCAAGAACCCCCGCAAGAACCCCCGCAAGAGGCCCGCAAGAGCCCCCGCAAGAGGCCCCGCAAGAGGCCCCGCAAGAGGCTCCGCAAGAGCCCCCGCAAGAGGCCCGCAAGAGCCCCCGCAAGAGCCCCCGCAAGAGCCCCCGCAAGAGGCCCGCAAGAGGCCCCGCAAGAGGCCCCGCAAGAGCCCCCGCAAGAGGCCCGCAAAAGGCCCCGCAAGAGGCCCGCAAGAGCCCCCGCAAGAGGCCCGCAAGAGGCCCCGCAAGAGGCCCCGCAAGAGGCCCGCAAGAGCCCCCGCAAGAGGCCCCGCAAGAGCCCCCGCAAGAGCCCCCGCAAGAGGCCCGCAAGAGCCCCCGCAAGAGGCCCCGCAAGAGGCCCGCAAGAGCCCCCGCAAGAGGCTCCGCAAGAACCCCCGCAAGAACCCCCGCAAGAACCCCCGCAAGAACCCCCGCAAGAACCCCCGCAAGAACCCCCGCAAGAACCCCCGCAAGAGGCCCGCAAGAGCCCCCGCAAGAGCCCCCGCAAGAGGCCCCGCAAGAACCCCCGCAAGAACCCCCGCAAGAGGCCCGCAAGAGCCCCCGCAAGAGGCCCCGCAAGAGGCTCCGCAAGAGGCCCCGCAAGAGGCCCGCAAGAGGCCCGCAAGAGCCCCCGCAAGAGCCCCCGCAAGAGGCCCGCAAGAGGCCCCGCAAGAGGCCCCGCAAGAGGCCCGCAAGAGGCCCGCAAGAGGCCCGCAAGAGCCCCCGCAAGAGGCCCGCAAAAGGCCCCGCAAGAGGCCCGCAAGAGCCCCCGCAAGAGGCCCCGCAAGAGGCCCCGCAAGAGCCCCCGCAAGAGGCCCCGCAAGAGGCCCCGCAAGAGGCCCCGCAAGAGCCCCCGCAAGAGGCCTGCAAGAGGCCCCGCAAGAGGCCCCGCAAGAGGCCCGCAAGAGCCCCGCAAGAGCCCCGCAAGAGCCCCCGCAAGAGGCCCCGCAAGAACCCCCGCAAGAACCCCCGCAAGAGGCCCCGCAAGAGGCCCCGCAAGAGGCCCGCAAGAACCCCCGCAAGAACCCCCGCAAGAGGCCCGCAAGAGCCCCCGCAAGAGGCCCGCAAGAGGCCCGCAAGAGGCCCCGCAAGAGCCCCCGCAAGAGCCCCCGCAAGAGCCCCCGCAAAAGGCCCCGCAAGAGGCCCGCAAGAGCCCCCGCAAGAGGCCCGCAAGAGCCCCCGCAAGAGCCCCCGCAAGAGGCCCCGCAAGAGGCCCCTCCAGAGGCCCCGCAAGAGGCCCCGCAAGAGGCCCGCAAGAGGCCCGCAAGAGGCCCGCAAGAGCCCCCGCAAGAGGCCCCGCAAGAGGCCCCGCAAGAGGCCCCGCAAGAGGCCCGCAAGAGCCCCCGCAAGAGGCCCCGCAAGAGGCCCCGCAAGAGCCCCGCAAGAGCCCCCGCAAGAGGCCCCGCAAGAGGAACTTTGGAGAATACTCCTGGCAGCAGGGAAAAGCCATCAAAAAAACAAACCCTGACAATCAAGGACTGGACCAGCATAATTAAGACAGAATCATGAGAAGATCGTTTGGATTCATCTTGAAATTGGACCAATAGTGAGGTTTGTGTTTGAGTTTGTGTGCCTTGGTTGAGCTGGATGTTTTCTTTTGTCTGCCATGTTTTCTCTGGTCTGCTTCGGTTTCTTGTGTTCAAGTGTTTTACATTTATTTGAAAAATGAAAAGAAAAAAAAAAGAAAAAAATGAAGAAAAAAAAATGAAAAAGTACTTTGTAATAGAAAAGTTGGGAATTTCAGAAACATGAAAACACAATACTAGTCTGAAAACATCATGTTATTCAGTTTTGTTCAGCACTTATCTGCTGCGCACAGACGACACGATGTGATCAATGTGGACGATAAGACAAAGAGCTTTTGACTCAATTCAAACTAAAGATATGGAAAGAAGACACCACAAAGTCCACACTGCGGTGAATAATCTGTAAGAAAAGGGCTAAAGGGTCGAGTTATCTTTAATTCATTTTAGAGGCTGTGGAATTGATCAAACAAAAAGTAAAAAAGGTCAATGTAAGTAATTTTAAGCATATTAGTAATCAATATCTAATGTTTGATTTTATTTTGAGGATATAGACCTAAATAGTAATCTTCATTTACCACTGAATTGGAAGCCCCGTTTAAGACTTTTGCATCAATTAAGGATTCATGATAAACTTTTTTTTACAGCTACAGAGATTATGTATGGCTATGGTACGTTATTCGTGGGGTTTATAGGAGACTACGGTGTGTGTGTGTGTGTGTTGAGAAGGAGCTGTGGACCTGATCAGAAGCTCCTCTGGAGGTGAGAAGGAGCTGTGGACCTGATCAGAAGCTCCTCTGGAGGAGAGAAGGAGCTGTGGACCTGATCAGAAGCTCCTCTGGAGGTGAGAAGGAGCTGTGGACCTGATCAGAAGCTCCTCTGGAGGTGAGAAGGAGCTGTGGACCTGATCAGAAGCTCCTCTGGAGGAGAGAAGGAGCTGTGGACCTGATCAGAAGCTCCTCTGGAGGAGAGAAGGAGCTGTGGACCTGATCAGAAGCTCCTCTGGAGGAGAGAAGGAGCTGTGGACCTGATCAGAAGCTCCTCTGGAGGAGAGAAGGAGCTGTGGACCTGATCAGAAGCTCCTCTGGAGGTGAGAAGGAGCTGTGGACCTGAATATTCTCATTCTACTTTTGATACTGCTAAGTTGATGCTTTTATAGTGATTCAAGTTGACTTTTATGCTAGTTTTTGTAACTCTGTTATTTTACACTGTGACTTTATTATTGACACTGGTGTTTTGTCTGTTTGAATGTTTTATCTGACTTTTGATGCTAATGGATCTGAACATTAAAGAGTGAAATGTGTCTAAAGACAAAACATTGTATCAGTTGAAACGGCTGCTTTGACCCTTGACCCAGACTGACCCTGTCAACAACACTCAACATGCTCTTGTTCCTCAAGTGAAACACATGAATGTGTGTGAACTGTTACGCTATAGTTTAGCAGCTAGCTCGTAGCTCGTAGCTTGTGATTTGTAAGTTGTAAATTCTGTTAAAAACAGTGAATAAATCAGACAAGTTGAGTTTATTTCACTGCAGTTAAGCCTTGTGTTTGATAGTCGTCCTTGTTCAAGTGTCTTCAGCTTAATTTAGCGAAGTGTCTTGTGTTACACTGTTGTAACATTATGTAAATATGGCCTGGTTCAGGTCCGGACCTAATGAGTCCGGACCTGAACCTAAACCTCTGGATTCGAATCCGGACTTGAACCTGAACGTGGGTTTAGGTCTGCATCTCTACTTATAAGCATTGGCAATAGAAATTGGTCAGAGGGTTATAATGGTCTTGGTTATAATAATCTTATTTGTAAAAACCTATAAAAGGTCCTGTTTCTCCAAGTCAAAGGATTCTTTCAACGTTTCAAAGCTTTTCATGTGATTCTCCTTTACAAGCTGGTGAAAAACCTTTAGACCTTTTGTAATCCTCGAGGGTCAGGTCAGTTCTATTTGGTACAAAACCTTTGGTCGTAAGCCAACCAGATCAAGATTTTAACATCTTTGTTTAGTTTGTTATATTTACATTTAATAAGATAGTGTTTATATCAGTAGCAGAATGTGTGTGCACCTATTCTAAACCTGCTGAAGGGTCGATAGCTTTTACAGCTAATTCCTGCTGTTTTTGACTGGTTGAAGGTCACTGCAGAACCTGTCCATATCAGTGTGGTGCCTGGAGCTCTGGAGGCTCAAGGTCAGGAGCGCCTGTAGCCAAAGGACTATAAACTGATCTACTGGAGCTTAGTTTAGTTTGGGTGGGGAAACCAAACCAGAGCATTGAAATAAACACACCAGACATAGGGCTAACAGGCAAACTCTACAGACAGACCAAACGCACAACTATTGATATCACAAAATGCCCCTCTACAGTAAACTGACAGTAGCTTCTCCAGAGTTGTTCAGGTGGTGCAGAGCTTGTTTTCCATCAACAGGGGGAGCTCAAGGACACATTCTTTCTTTTTCTACTTAGTTTTCTTCTTTTCAATGGTTTCATATTGGTTAATGGACAGTAGCAGCCCTTTCACATAGTTATGTTTGGGGCTCTTGCAGGTGTCACAGCCCGACCCCACAAAGGCTGCCACAATAACCACACTCAGGAAAACCCCAAAACAGAACCACTTCCATGGACATCGGGATGCTCAGGGAGAGTATTTGTGTAAATGCATGATCAGGGTATGTGGAAGTATATGTGTAGTGGACAACAGAAGAAAAAGAAACACATGGATGGTGCCCCCCTCTCTCTGCCCGCTGCACGCCGCTGGCACGAGTATGAACGCCCTCCGCCACCAAACGACCAAAGAACCACGGCACATTCTGCGGTTGTGACCCAGGAGAAAATGTCACCACTGACACTCAGACAGTTTTGCCTCTGCTAAACTTCCAAATGCTGTGATGTCATCAGCATTACCACCTGGAGAAATGGTTTCTTATTCACGTTATTCCAGAAGACTTAATCCTCCTTCTCAGAATCAGAAAAGGTTTATTGTCATTGAGCACAGTTCACAAACATAGGAGCTTGTCTCAGCGTTAATGAGCAACATAAAACAATTAACATAATAATAATAATAAATATAGCCGCAAGCGGCAATGATCGGCCCTCGCCACGCCGCCGCCACGCCGCAAGAGGAGGGGGCGCTAATGCGCCCCAATTGTCCTTTTATTACGCCTACTGCTGAATCTGTGACGCTGTCACATCTTCTCCCCTTTGTTTTACCATCAAAAAGCAATTTTATTTTGAATTCTTGGCAAAATGTGCGGCTTTGCCGCACAGACACCGTGACTCTTTGAATAAAAATGTGGATAACTTTTGATGGTCCTGAAGATGAGTCTCACCAAATTTCAGGTTAATATGTCTAACGCCCTAAGAGGAGTTTGTGAAAGTCTAAAGTGTAAACATGTTCTGGCGATTTCCCCATTGGAATAACATGGAAGGTTTCGGTCATCGTTACGGCAACGACATAACAATTATGACATGGGTCTCATTTACTTTTTTGATGGGGCCAAAATTTAGTTGTGTGTCAAATTTCATATAATTTCGCAAAACTAAATATTTAACCTCCATATAAAATCTGTAGGGGGCGCTGTGGCTCCAAATTAATTTATTTCACTTCAAGTAGGTTTAGGGCAAAGAGTTTAACAACTGATTCTAATTTGACGCAATTCGGACTTTATCTGCGCAAACGGCAGAAATGTTAAATTTGGGAGATTTCTGAAATTCTAGCTGCAGTTTGCGGCTTTGCCGCACAGAGACCGTGAGAGGTATCAATGTAATTTGGATTACTTTTGATGTCCCACTCCTCAGTAGCATTTTCACCAAATTTCAGCTTTTTAGGGCCAACGCCCTGGGAGGAGTTCGTAAAAGTACGACGTTTGGAAAAACTCCGAAGTCATGTTTAGCCATTTTTGAAGCAATATGGCCGACATTTGGTTGGGCGGACGGCGTTGCCGTAATAATATTTTTTACTTCTCTTGTCACCATCTACCTCTGCGCCAAATTTCATGATTCTACGATCCGATTTTTTTTGGGTCATTTCCCATCTCTCAATGCATTTTTGGTACATTTGGGGGCGCTGACGCGCCAATTTATTTTTATTTTAGAAA
>NW_027315746.1:35267114-35302114 GCF_026437365.1 Eucyclogobius newberryi | reverse complement strand
GTACCACTGTGAGCAACAACAAGAGAGCACAGCTGGGACAAGGCTCCAGGAGGAAGGAAGGCTGAAAACACAAACTACTGTAGACACAAAAGCAGGAAGTGAAGGCACACTCCTCCTGTATCTGATCCACATGGCAACCTTTCACATTCTGACTGATGAAAAAGTTGATGTTATGACCTGGTTATGGTTCATAATATAGCTGTGACTACATGACATAAAAACTCTCCACCAGCACATACGGGGAGAATTCAACTATTAAAACACAGCCTCAAAAAGTCATTGATTTGGCAATGAATTATATCATTGTGGGCTTTTGTAGTTAAGTGAAAAGACTTTAAGGCACGCAAATACATGCATGTCGCTTTGGAGCAGATCAGGACCATCCGGAAGTGTCTCCATCATACCGGCCCGGCCTGTGAGGTGCAGCTTCAGAGCAGACCGAGAGATGATGAGCGAAAAGCAGATCAAGCTGATATAAAGAGAAGATTATCATTTTTCTCCAAACTCTGACTTGATCTTGTCAAGAGCCAAAATCTGATATTTCCAGGTCATAAAGCGTCTGACATGATCTAAAGACATAAAGAGAGGGTCAAACGCGGCGTCGAGGCTTTGAGAGAAGTCAAAGAAATGAGGCAAAACTGTTCCTGTGCACGCTCGCTTTAGCCACGCCCCTCACACACACTAGCTTTAGCCACGCCCCTCACACACACTCGCTTTAGCCACGCCCCTCACACACACTAGCTTTAGCCACGCCCCTCACACACACACTAGCTTTAGCCACGCCCCTCACACACACACTCGCTTTAGCCACGCCCCTCACACACACTAGCTTTAGCCACGCCCCTCACACACACACTTGCTTTAGCCACGCCCCTCACACACACTTGCTTTAGCCACGCCCCTCACACACACTCGCTTTAGCCACGCCCCTCACACACACTAGCTTTAGCCACGCCCCTCACACACACTAGCTTTAGCCACGCCCCTCACACACACACTAGCTTTAGCCACGCCCCTCACACACACACTCGCTTTAGCCACGCCCCTCACACACACTAGCTTTAGCCACGCCCCTCACACACACACTTGCTTTAGCCACGCCCCTCACACACACTCGCTTTAGCCACGCCCCTCACACACACTCGCTTTAGCCACGCCCCTCACACACACTAGCTTTAGCCACACCCCTCACACACACTAGCTTTAGCCACGCCCCTCACACACACTTGCTTTAGCCACGCCCCTCACACACACTTGCTTTAGCCACGCCCCTCACACACACTAGCTTTAGCCACGCCCCTCACACACACTAGCTTTAGCCACGCCCCTCACACACACACACTAGCTTTAGCCACGCCCCTCACACACACACTAGCTTTAGCCACGCCCCTCACACACACACACTTGCTTTAGCCACGCCCCTCACACACACTTGCTTTAGCCACGCCCCTCACACACACTTGCTTTAGCCACGCCCCTCACACACACTAGCTTTAGCCACGCCCCTCACACACACTAGCTTTAGCCACGCCCCTCACACACACACACTAGCTTTAGCCACGCCCCTCACACACACACTAGCTTTAGCCACGCCCCTCACACACACACTAGCTTTAGCCACGCCCCTCACACACACACTTGCTTTAGCCACGCCCCTCACACACACTTGCTTTAGCCACGCCCCTCACACACACTCGCTTTAGCCACGCCCCTCACACACACTCGCTTTAGCCACGCCCCTCACACACACTAGCTTTAGCCACGCCCCTCACACACACTAGCTTTAGCCACGCCCCTCACACACACTAGCTTTAGCCACGCCCCTCACACACACTAGCTTTAGCCACGCCCCTCACACACACTAGCTTTAGCCACGCCCCTCACACACACTAGCTTTAGCCACGCCCCTCACACACACTAGCTTTAGCTACGCCCCCTCACACACACACTCGCTTTAGCCACGCTCCCTCACACACTCGCTTTAGCCACGCTCCCTCACACACTCGCTTTAGCCACGCCCCTCACACACACTAGCTTTAGCCACGCCCCTCACACACACACTTGCTTTAGCCACGCCCCTCACACACGCTAGCTTTAGCCACGCCCCTCACACACACTAGCTTTAGCCACGCCCCTCACACACACTAGCTTTAGCCACGCCCCTCACACACACTAGCTTTAGCCACGCCCCTCACACACACTTGCTTTAGCCACGCCCCTCACACACACTTGCTTTAGCCACGCCCCTCACACACACTAGCTTTAGCCACGCCCCTCACACACACTAGCTTTAGCCACGCCCCTCACACACACACACTAGCTTTAGCCACGCCCCTCACACACACTAGCTTTAGCCACGCCCCTCACACACACACTTGCTTTAGCCACGCCCCTCACACACACACTTGCTTTAGCCACGCCCCTCACACACACTCGCTTTAGCCACGCCCCTCACACACACTCGCTTTAGCCACGCCCCTCACACACGCTAGCTTTAGCCACGCCCCTCACACACGCTAGCTTTAGCCACACCCCTCACACACACTAGCTTTAGCCACGCCCCTCACACACACTAGCTTTAGCCACGCCCCTCACACACACTAGCTTTAGCCACGCCCCTCACACACACACTAGCTTTAGCCACGCCCCTCACACACACTAGCTTTAGCCACGCCCCTCACACACACTAGCTTTAGCCACACCCCTCACACACACTAGCTTTAGCCACACCCCTCACACACACACGCTGGAATGACTAAACATCTTTTTGTGAATTGTTGACAATTCTGGCACCTCACCTAAGATGACCCGGTCAAGGGGACCAGGGGTCATACGGTTAAAGTTTGAAGAAGATTCAATCCCAAACTAAAATTATAAAGAACTTTGAATTTTCAGTTTGGAGACTTCAATGCCATGTTTGTACTATATCGAAATAAATCCTAACAAAATAATTAGTTGACCAATGATAAACAATTTGGTGGATTAGAAAACCATTGTTGGATTTCTCGGCTGCACTATAAAGCTTTATTGTACTTGGTGACAAAAAGTGAAGAGTATTTAATAGAAAAGGTGACAAAAGATGATTCAGAAACCGACAAACAAGGCAGAGTATTCATTGTTACTGATAACTGTACAGCAAATACTTTCAAACAGACCGACAGCTTCACCTTGTATTCCTATGAAGTAGCAGTAACATAGTACTAATAGTCATAGTAGTAGTGCCAGTAGTATTTAGTGGGTGAATATGAACAGATCAGAGCAGAATGCCTCTGTTGATGACATTAATAGTGCAAAGGTTAAACGGTGTCCTGCCCATCTGACCCGAGCACTGTCCCATCAGCGCGTCAACAACAACAGATTACCTGCTCTCGCAACGCATCACCACCAGTGACGCCAGGGCCTGGAAAAACTACTACTGCGCTTTTATACATTGTCATTTAACTAGAAACATAGTCCAATCTATTTTCCCAAGGTGAGATTAGAAATGAGTGAATCCTAATGTCAGCCTTCGATTTGATGAAAGCAAAATGAGCTAAAACTATATTTAATGACAGTATTGATGGAAAATGTCACTCCAGTTGTAGTTTTGACATCTCTTGTTTTGAAAAAGGTGCATAACAGTATAATAATCGTGTAATAGATGTTCTAGGATATAGCTTAAATGTATTAATAGTGCACTTCAAACACATTTGAACACATTCCTGATGCATTGTTGGAATATTTGCATTTGTCAATATCGCCCTTCTCTATGTCCTGTATGAACGTACAGCTCATAATTGTTCATAGCTCATAAATCATGCATACTGTTGTAATTAGCCCTGATTTGCAGTAGTGTGGTCACACAGAAAAATACCTGCACACCTATGAAAAACAAAACTAAATCCTTCAAACATGACATGCTTTTATTTGGCATTAGACATTCCTTCATAGCTCACGCGCCATAAATGAATTCATATTTCACAATAACCAGACCCAGTCCCTTTTCTCCTGCAGCTTCCCTCCTCATCCCCTCTGACGTGTAGCAACACAAACACGGTTAGCTCCGTGGCTAACTGCCAGCCTAATTCGATTATTTCCCCCATTTTCTTTTAGATGACACACATGCGAATCACTCGGATAAACGTGCCATGATCACGAGCCGAATGTACACGCGTGAAATGAGAGTTCCGTGTTCGTCCCGAGCCCCAGAAACAGCCTTGAGAGCCGCGCTAGCCGCGGGTTTAGCGTCGTTAGCTCACCTCATACTGGATGTACTGCTTCCTCCACTCCGGGGTGATGTGAGCCGCGAGATGCTCCGTGAACTTCATCTTCAAACACTGACTTCTGCCTCTGAAACAATGTGCTCTGGGCTCTGCTCTTCCTCCCGCGCGGGTTTAGCACTGGCGAGACGTTTCAGCCGCTCTCATTATCCGGAGATTAGGCTGAGTCGCTCGGTCAGAGACGTTTGAGTCGGATGCCCTATTGTCTTCAGCTCCGCGCGCGCTGCCGGTGCATTGTGCGGGTGTCCGGGGGCAGGTTGTGGGGTCACGGGCGGTGTGGGTGTCAGCTGAAGGGGAACACTGGCATGGTGTGTCGGAGCGCACGTCCAGAGCCGCGGGGGGATAAGAGCAGCGCTCAAGAGGAGGTAAACCCGAGGTAAACAGGCGCGAGGGCTCTGGCTGTGGGTGGGACCATGCAGCTATTAGAATATGGGCGGCACGCGCTCGGTGGGCCCCGCCCCCTGTGCGTCACTGGCGCGCGCGTGGAAACGGAACGTTTCACGTTGACGGTTGCGTCTGATTCACGGAGGAAAACCCTGTTCATCCTGTTTAGTTTCTCACACAGTAAATGTACATTAATGCACATTAATGTACATTAATGTGCATTAATGTGCATTAAACCTATAGTTCAGACTGCGCTGTGACGTCACGTGTCATCCTCATGCGTCCTGTTCCAGTGGAGACGATCTGACGTTTCCACTTATCCAAGAGTCATTCTCACTCTAATCGAGTCTGGGAACTCTGGTTTTATATAAGTTATTTATATAGGTTATATAGGTTGTATAGGTTGTATAGGTTATATAGGTTATAAAGGTTATATAGGTTATAAAGGTTATATAGGTTATAAAGGTTAAGATAAGATAAGATATTCCTTTATTGTCCCACATGGGGAAATGTCATTGTTGCAACGCAGGTAGATACAGAGGTAGATACAGAAGAACAGATCACTTATAGGAAGTCTGAAAAACACTTTCAGTAGAAGATCTCCTATAAACAAAAACTCCCACAGACAAATAAATAAATACATAAATACCATTGTATGTGATCACGACAGTAATTGCACATGAATATGTGTCACGACAGCACATAGATTGCACATGAATTTCACAGTAATTCCACATGAATTGCACATGAATTCCAACAGCAATTGCACTTATGACAGAATTGCACATCAGTATTAGGTTAGGTCAGTATTGCGAGTGTTCAGTACTAACAGTTTTTGTTATAAAGTCTGACAGCGGCAGGAAGGAAAGACCTACGGAACCTTTCCTTCACACAGCGAGGGTGGATCAGTCTCTCACTGAAGCTGCTCTCCAGAGCGGAGAGAGTGTCCTGCAGGGGACAGAGTGTCCTGCAGCGGACAGAGTGTCCTGCAGGGGGCGACACTCATGGTCCAGCATAGATCCTCCTGTCTGTGGGGGACCCTCCTGTCCCCCACTTCCTGCACCGAGTCCAGAGCACAGCCCAGGACGGAACTGGACTTCTTGATGACTCTGTCCAGCTTCTTCCTCTCCCTCTCTGTGATGCTGCTGCTCCAGCAGACCACACCTACAGGAGCTGATGCACCACAGAGTCAGAGAAGGTCTTCAGGAGTGGCCCTGTCACTCCAAAAGACCTGAGTCTCCTCAGGAGGTAGAGCCGACTCTGGCTCTTCCTGTACAGTGCGTCTGTGTTATGAGTCCAGTCCAGTTTGTGGTTCAGATGAACACCAGGTACTTGTATGAGTCACTCTCTCAATGTCCCGTCCCTGGATGTTCACTGGTGAGGGGGCAGTGGGGTGGCGTCTGCGGAAGTTCACCACCATCTCCTTGGTCTTCCCTGCGTTGATGAGGAGGTGGTTCCGCTGACACCAGTCCACAAAGTCCTGCTCCAGTCCTCTGTCCTCCACATCATCGTCGTCTGTGATGAGTCCGATGATGGCAGAGTCGTCAGAGAACTTCTGCAGGACACAGCTGTCCGTGTCATGTCTGAGGTCTGCAGTGTAAAGGGTGAAGAGAAAGGGCGCGAGGACAGTGCCCTGGGGCGCCCCCACACTGCAGGTCCGAGTGTCAGACACACAGTTCCGGGCTCTCACAAACTGGGGTCGGTCTGTGAGGTAGTCCAGGATCCACTCTGCAGGTCATACTCCACACCAGCCGTCTCCAGCTTGTCCCTCAGGAGCTGATGGTGTTGAAGGTGCTGGAAAGATCGAAGAACAGAATCCTCACAGAGCTGCCAGGCTTTTCCAGGTGAGAGAGAGAGCGGTGCAGCAGGGAGATGACGGCGTCCTCCACTCCGATGCCAGACCGATATGCAAACTGCAGCGGGTCCATGGCTGAGCTCACGGTGGAGCGGAGGTGGTCCAGGACCAGCTGCTCCAGTGTCTTCATCAGGACGTGAGAGCCACTGGCCTGAAGCTGTTGAGGTCTTTGGGGCGCGGTGTCTTAGGCACAGGTACCAGACAGGAGGTCTTCAGACCTGTGGTCCCACCCTCAGCTTCAGGCTCATGTTGAAGACATGCTCCACAACTCCACACAGTTCATCTGCGCAGGACTTAAGGAGCCTGATGTCGTCAGGTCCTGCTGCCTTCCTCACTTTAATCCTCTTCAGCTCACTCCTCACCTGTGCTGCTGTGACAGTCAGTGGTTGGCAGGGGGACCGTGTGCTGGGGGGATGGGTGAGTCCAGGCGAAGTGGGGAGCTGATGGTCCGGGGCAGATAAGCGAAGAGGAACAGATGCAGGGCATTGTCCAGCTGTGGAAGAGGGAGCATGCAGCTGTGCAGGGGGAGGGGCGGGTGACCGATCAAACCTCAAGAAGTGAGCATTTAAATCATTCACCCACTGTAGATCCCCCTCTGTCTGGGCAGGGGGGATTTTGAAGCCCGAGATGGTTTTCAGGCTCCTCCACACTCCCTGAATGTTCTTCTGCTGCAGCTGCTCCTCCATCCTCCTCTTGTAGCCGGCTTCAGCCTGCCTGATCTTCCTCCTCAGCTCCTTCTGCACAGTCCTCAGCTCCTCCTTGTTCCCTGACCTGAAGGCTCTCTTCTTCTCCTTCAGCAGAGCCTTCAGTTCACGGTTAATCCATGGGTTGTTGTTTGGAAAACACCGCACCGTCCGGGAGGGAACAATGTTCTCAAAACAGAAGTTGATGTAGTCCGTGATGCACTCTGTGATGGTGTTGATCAAATCAAATCAAATCAATTTATTTTTGTAAGGCCCAAAATCACAACAACAGTTGCCTCTGAGGGCCACAGGGAGAAATGAATCAACAATGTCTGTGGTGGCGATGAAGTCAGACAATGTCTGTGGTGGCGAGGGACGATGTCCCAGGGTCCTCTGTCCTTAGACTCTCCTTCTCGGCCAGGAAAAACTACAAAAAAACCTCTTTGGGAAAAAAGCGTAGAAACCTGGAGGAGTTCCAGTGAAGGAGAGATCCGACTCTCACAGACGGACAGACGGACACAAGGAGACTGGAGCTGGACCCACTCTTCAGGCAGAAGAGGGACCGTCGGAGTCGAGCTGGACCCACTCTTCAGGCAGAAGAGGGACCGTCTGAGTCGAGCTGGACCCACTCTTCAGGCAGAAGAGGGACCGTCGGAGTCGAGCTGGACCCACTCTTCAGGCAGATGAGGGACCGTCTGAGTCGAGCTGGACCCACTCTTCAGGCAGAAGAGGGACCGTCTGAGTCGAGCTGGACCCACTCTTCAGGCAGAAGAGGGACCGTCGGAGGCGAGCTGGACCCACTCTTCAGGCAGATGAGGGACCGTCCACACAGGGCAGGGACCACTTCACCAGGGGAGGGGCATCTGGGTCCACAGGTCCTCAGGAGTGAGAGAAAGAAAAGAAGGCGGTGAACAGTTTGCAAGTGGAATCAAAAAATAAATATTGTTTGATAGCATAAGTAGTCAGAAGAAGAGGATAGTGCTCAAGCTGTCATACTTCCCCCAGCATAGTTACTCCTAGGGCAGCGTAGCTGAAGCTGTGGGTTTATCTTTATGTTCCTAACTACTCTGACCATAAGCGATTTCGAAGAGGAACGTTTTAAGCCTGGACTTAAATGAAGAGACTGTGTCAGCATATTTAACATGGGTCGGGAGCTGATTCCATAACACAGGAGCTTGGTAGCTAAACGCTCTACCTCCTACAGTACTTTTAGAGACTCTTGGCACCACCAGAAGGCCAGCATTCTGAGAGCGAAGAGCTCTGTTTGGATGATATGGTTCTATAGCATCTTTGAGGTAGGATGGGGCCATGTCATTTATGGCTTTGTAGGTCAAGAGTAGAATTTTGAATTTGATTCTAGACTCGACGGGGAGCCAGTGAAGAGACTTCAGCACTGGCGTAATGTGCTCTCTTCTTTTTGTTCCTGTTAGTAATCTTGCTGCTGCATTTTGAACCAGTTGAAAGCTTTTTATGGAGCTTTTAGGACACGCTGCAAGCAGGGAGTTACAGTAGTCTAATCTAGTCGTTACAAATGCATGGATAAGTTTTTCGGCATCACTTTTAGGCAGGATTCTTCTGATTTTGGCGATGTTGCGCAAATGGAAATAGGCTGTTTTACAAGCTTGATTTATATGAGCTTTAAATGAGAGCTCCTGGTCAAATAAGACTCCAAGGTTTCTTACAGTAGAACTGGAGGCTACACTGACATTGTCCAGTGTGACTATCTGCTCAGATAGAGCGTCTCGTAGATGCTTAGGGCCAAGCACAATGACCTCGGTTTTTTCAGGGTTAAGAAGCAGGTAGTTTAGTGTCATCCAGGTTTTTATCTCCTTCACACAAGCACTAAGTCTGTCTACTTGATCGCTCTGATCAGGTTTCATTGATAAATACAGCTGAGTGTCATCTGCATAGCAGTGGAAGTTAATGCCATGCTTTCTGATAATGTTGCCTAATGGCAGCATATAAAGAGTAAACAGAATTGGACCGAGTACCGAACCCTGTGGCACACCGTAAATTACTTTAGAGCTTGGTGAGGAGCTCTGGTTTACATTAACAAATTGGTACCTATCAGATAGATAGGATTTAAACCAGCTGAGGGCTGTTCCTCCAACACCTACATCACATTCTAACCTCTGCAGTAGAATGTTGTGGTCGATGGTGTCAAACGCTGCGCTGAGGTCCAACAGAACCAGGATTGAGACCAGTCCATCGTCAGCGGCTAATAACAAATCATTTGTGACTTTAACTAGTGCAGTTTCAGTGCTGTGGTGGGCTCTGAACCCTGACTGGAAAACTTCAAATAAGTTATTGTCCTGCAGGTGGCGACAAAGCTGTTTTACTACAACTTTTTCAAGGATTTTAGAGACGAAGGGAAGATTTGAAATAGGTCTGTAGTTTACCAATAGGTCGGGATCTAGATTAGGCTTTTTCAGAAGAGGTTTAATGACTGCATGTTTGAAGGACTGTGGAACATAGCCACTTTCGAGTGAAGTATTTATTATATTAAGAATAGGGTCTATAATTAGGGGGAGAATGTCTTTGAGGAGTCTGCTTGGAATGGGGTCTAGGACACAAGTTGAGCTTTTAGAGGACATAATGGCTGAAGTTATCTCTGCTTGATCAACAGCTGTGAACCTTTCTAAGTTTACAGGTGGATTTATATGGGACGTTAGATTTAGAGCTTGGGCTAGTTCAGGGCTAATAGCGGGGGTAATTTCATCTAATTTATCTCTGATTGTTTTTATTTTATTGTTAAAAAATAGGAGGAAATCATCAGAGCTAAGTGTAGCTGGGATTGAGGGCTCTACTGCACTGTGACAGTTTGTTAGCCTAGCTACAGTGCTGAAAAGGAATTTAGTGTTACTTTTGTTGACTTCTATTAGATTTGAATAATATCTGGTTTGGGCCTTACGCAGAGCCTGCTTATAGGACAGCAGGCAACTTTTCCATGCTTTTAGGGATTCTTCGGTGTGAGAGCGACGAAATAATCCCTCTAACTTTCTAACTTTTTGTTTATGTGAACGCAGTTCTTGGTTGTACCATGGGGAGGCGCGCTTTGGCCTAATGACCTTCTGTTTTAACGGCGCGACAACGTCAAGAGCAGACTTCAGAGAATTCATGGTCAAGTCGACACATTGATCACTTATACTGGGACTAAAGCTGTTCTCAGCAGGATCACATGACATGATCACATGACATGTCACTGAATATTGGCTCTATTATTTCTTTGAATTTTGAGATAGATTTTTCAGATATTGTCCTTTTCATTATAACTTTATTTTGTGGGACTGGATGATCTTTAAGAATAAACTGAAAGGTAATTAGGAAATGATCTGACAATATAGGGTTTTGAGGGAGGACAATGAGGTCACTAATCTCTGTTCCATACGTTAGGACAAGATCCAGAGTGTTCTTGTGAGTGTGAGTCGGTTTATTTACATTCTGAGTGAAACCAATGCTGTCTAACAAGGCGCTGAAGGCATTACTGAGAGCGTCATCACTCATATTCACGTGGATATTAAAGTCTCCAACTATAACTATTTTATCCCAGGCTAACACTAAGTTTGATATAAAGTCAGAAAACTCTGTTAAAAACTCTGAATAGGGACCAGGAGGTCGGTAGATAACTATGAACAAAACTCCTTTTAGGTTTTTCATATTTGGACATGTGATTGACAGCATAAGGCTTTCAAATGAGTGAAATGCATTGTTAGTTTTAGGGCTCATGAGTAGGCTTGAGTGTGAGATCACTGCCACACCACCACCTCGGCCTGTGCTCCTGGCAGTCTGAAAGTTAACATGGGTGGGTGGGGTGGACTCATTTAGTCTGACGTAGTCGTCTTGTTGAAGCCACGTTTCAGTTAGAGCTAGAAGATCTATGTTATAGTCACTAATTAATTCATTAACTAAGAGCGATTTGGAGGAAATTGCTCTAATGTTTAGCAGTCCACATTTTACGTGTTTATTCATTTGTGTATTTGTGTCATTTGTGATTGTTATTTTCCTTAAGTTATTTGGTCTGACGCCTGAAATATTTTTTCTGAGATGTGACTTTTTGGCATTATTTGTACGAGGGACACGAGGGACACGAGGGACACACACAGTCTCTATCTGTCTTGAATCTGAACACTTCACATGTAACAGAACGGGCGAGAGTTCGGCGACAGAGGAGCGTCTTGAACTGCTGCTCTGCACCTGGGGCTCATCCCTAGATGGTCACTTAACACGACTAAGACTATCGGTCAAATTCCGAACTAATAGGGATGTACCCTCCGAAGTCGGATGGATGCCATCCCTGCGTATGAGCCCAGGCTTTCCCCAAAACGCACTCCAGTTATCAATAAAGACAACGTTGTTTTGAGGGCACCATCTGGATAACCAGTTGTTGAATGCTGAGAGACGGCTGTACAATTCAGCATTGATCCGATTGGGCAGGGGACCAGAAAATATTACAGTGTCTGACATCGACTTCGCTAGGTCACACACCGCGGCTACTTGAACTTTGAGCACCTCTGATTGTCTCCGACGGGCGTCGTTACCGCCTGCGTGAACCACGACTCGCCGGAAACGGGTCCTACTCTGCTTTAAGATCCTAAGGTTTCCTTCGATGTCACCCATTGTCCTCCCCATGTGGGTCATAAAGCTCTGTCCAGACAGTGGTGCTGAAGCAGTCCCTCAGAGCCTCCTCGCTCTCAGCAGACCACATCCTCACCTCACGGGACACCACAGGCTGCCTGCGCACGATGGGTTCATACACAGGCCTCAGATGTACAAGGTTGTGGTCCGAGCTGCCCAGGGGAGGGAGGGGGGGAGAGGAATAAGCCTCTTTGGTGTTGGCAAAAAACAAGTCCAATGTTCTATTGTCTCTGGTGGGGCAGGTGACATACTGGGTGTATGTTGGTAGAACAGAAGAGGGAGAAGCGTGGTTAAAGTCACCAGAGACGAGGAAGAGAGCCTGTGGGTGCTGTGTTTGCAGCCTACAAGTGCAGGAGAGCAGTGCTTCACAAGCATTTTCAGCATTGGCAGACGGGGCCACATAGACTGCGATCAAAATCACATGTGAGAACTCCCGGGGCAGATAATATGGCCTCATGCCAATAGCCAATAGTTCAATATCCTTGTTACATAGCTGCTGCTTCACTCTGCAGTGTTCGGGTTTGCACCAGCTCGTGTTCACATACACAGCCAGACCTCCTCCTCTTTTCTTCCCGCATTCTCTCGTTCTGTCGCCTGCAGCAGATGAAAATTGTCCAAACCTACAATAGAGTCTGGCATTTCTGCTGTTAACCAGGTCTCTGTGAAAATCAAGACGCTGCTGTCCCTATAAATCCTCTGGGACCGCATGAGGCTCGCTATTTCCGTCATTTTATTTTGAAGGGACCTCACGTTACCCATGACTACAGCGGGAACCGACTTCCTGTTTCCTCCTCTCTTCTCTCGGAGTTTACGTCCAGCCCGTCTGCTTCGTTGCGTTTTCCTTAGGATGTCCGCCGGGATAACGTGACGATCTTCGGGTAAGACGACTGTTCTCCGCAGTTTCATGAGTTCCTCCTTTGTGTAAACGCGGTACGGCGCCGGCCGGGGGGCGGGGCTGGAGCCGGGGGGCGGGGCCGGGGGCCGGAGCCGGGGGACTCAGAGCCAAGACACATCGCTACGACACGACGAAAACACTCAATCCAGCCGAATAAAGTCAAAACAAGTTAATTTAAAGCGATTCCAGTGCGTGTCCCGATCGTTCGTGAAGTTCCTCTTTCATATAAACGTGTATATAAACGTGTACCGATGACACGCCGTACTTTAGCGCGGCCGGAGGGCGCGGGGGGGGGGGGGGGGGGGGGGGCTGGTGGGCTCGCTCGGAGCTAGCTCACGTCACAACAACACAACGAAAAACGCTCAAATCCAGCCGAAAAAAGTCAAAAACAGTTGAATTAAAAATGATTCCAGCGCGTGTCCCTATCGTACAGTAAAATAGAAAAAATATACTAACTATATTTACAAAATATAGGAGATAAAGCACAATAAGTGTGAGAAAAAGAGAGAGCGTTTACACCGGGCTGCTAGCGCGCTGGTACAGCTAGCAGCCCTATATAAGGCCTTATATAGGTTATATAGGTTCTATAGGTTATATAGGTTGTTCACCCAGTAATCTTTTTTTACATGGACTTGTAATCTTTTATATTTTATACTAATCCTAATTGTACTGTATATTGTGTAAGTGCATGTTTTGTATATTGCTGGCTTTTTACACTGTGCTTCTGTCGTGATGAAGCCTCTGGTGCAGTGGCTCTTTAGTCTCACTATGTGGCTCTTTAGTCTCACTATGTGGCTCTTTAGTCTCACTATGTGGCTCTCTTTAGTCTCACTATGTGGCTCTTTAGTCTCACTATGTGGCTCTTTAGTCTCACTATGTGGCTCTTTAGTCTCACTATGTGGCTCTTTAGTCTCACTATGTGGCTCTTTAGTCTCACTATGTGGCTCTTTAGTCTCACTATGTGGCTCTTTAGTCTCACTATGTGGCTCTTTAGTCTCACTATGTGGCTCTCTTTAGTCTCACTATGTGGCTCTTTAGTCTCACTATGTGGCTCTTTAGTCTCACTATGTGGCTCTCTTTAGTCTCACTATGTGGCTCTTTAGTCTCACTATGTGGCTCTCTTTAGTCTCACTATGTGGCTCTTTAGTCTCATTATGTGGCTCTTTAGTCTCACTATGTGGCTCTCTTTAGTCTCACTATGTGGCTCGCTTTAGTCTCACTATGTGGCTCTTTAGTCTCACTATGTGGCTCTCTTTAGTCTCACAATGTGGCTCTTTAGTCTCACTAATTGGCTCTTTAGTCTCACTATGTGGCTCTTTAGTCTCACTATGTGGCTCTCTTTAGTCTCACTATGTGGCTCTCTTTAGTCTCACAATGTGGCTCTCTTTAGTCTCACTATGTGGCTCTTTAGTCTCACTATGTGGCTCTCTTTAGTCTCACTATGTGGCTCTTTAGTAACACTATGTGGCTCTTTAGTCTCACTATGTGGCTCTTTAGTCTCACTATGTGGCTCTTTAGTCCCACTATGTGGCTCTCTTTAGTCTCACTATGTGGCTCTCTTTAGTCTCACTATGTGGCTCTCTTTAGTCTCACTATGTGGCTCTCTTTAGTCTCACTATGTGGCTCTTTAGTAACACTATGTGGCTCTTTAGTCTCACTATGTGGCTCTCTTTAGTCTCACTATGTGGCTCTTTAGTCCCACTATGTGGCTCTCTTTAGTCTCACTATGTGGCTCTCTTTAGTCTCACTATGTGGCTCTTTAGTCTCACTATGTGGCTCTTTAGTCTCACTATGTGGCTCTTTAGTCCCACTATGTGGCTCTCTTTAGTCTCACTATGTGGCTCTCTTTAGTCTCACTATGTGGCTCTTTAGTCTCACTATGTGGCTCCTTTAGTCTCACTATGTGGCTCTTTAGTCTCACTATGTGGCTCTTTAGTCTCACTATGTGGCTCCTTTAGTCTCACTATGTGGCTCTTTAGTCTCACTATGTGGCTCTTTAGTAACACTATGTGGCTCTTTAGTCTCACTATGTGGCTCTTTAGTCTCATTATGTGGCTCTTTAGTCTCACTATGTGGCTCTTTAGTCTCACTATGTGGCTCTCTTTAGTCTCACAATGTGGCTCTCTTTAGTCTCACTATGTGGCTCTTTAGTCTCACTATGTGGCTCCTTTAGTCTCACTATGTGGCTCTTTAGTCTCACAATGTGGCTCTTTAGTCTCACTATGTGGCTCTTTAGTCTCACTATGTGGCTCTCTTTAGTCTCACTATGTGGCTCTCTTTAGTCTCACTATGTGGCTCTTTAGTCTCATTATGTGGCTCTTTAGTCTCACTATGTGGCTCTTTAGTCTCACTATGTGGCTCTTTAGTCTCACTATGTGGCTCTTTAGTCTCACTATGTGGCTCCTTTAGTCTCACTATGTGGCTCTTTAGTCTCACTATGTGGCTCTTTAGTAACACTATGTGGCTCTTTAGTCTCACTATGTGGCTCTTTAGTCTCACTATGTGGCTCTTTAGTCTCACTATGTGGCTCTCTTTAGTCTCACAATGTGGCTCTCTTTAGTCTCACAATGTGGCTCTCTTTAGTCTCACTATGTGGCTCTCTTTAGTCTCACAATGTGGCTCTCTTTAGTCTCACTATGTGGCTCTCTTTAGTCTCACTATGTGGCTCTTTAGTCTCACTATGTGGCTCTTTAGTCTCACTATGTGGCTCTCTTTAGTCTCACTATGTGGCTCTCTTTAGTCTCACTATGTGGCTCTCTTTAGTCTCACTATGTGGCTCTTTAGTCTCACTATGTGGCTCTCTTTAGTCTCACTATGTGGCTCTCTTTAGTCTCACTATGTGGCTCTCTTTAGTCTCACTATGTGGCTCTTTAGTCTCATTATGTGGCTCTCTTTAGTCTCACTATGTGGCTCTTTAGTCTCACTATGTGGCTCTTTAGTCTCACTATGTGGCTCTTTAGTCTCACTATGTGGCTCTCTTTAGTCTCACAATGTGGCTCTCTTTAGTCTCACTATGTGGCTCTTTAGTCTCACTATGTGGCTCTCTTTAGTCTCACAATGTGGCTCTCTTTAGTCTCACTATGTGGCTCTTTAGTCTCACTATGTGGCTCTCTTTAGTCTCACAATGTGGCTCTTTAGTCTCACTATGTGGCTCCTTTAGTCTCACTATGTGGCTCTTTAGTCTCACAATGTGGCTCTTTAGTCTCACTATGTGGCTCTTTAGTCTCACCATGTGGCTCTCTTTAGTCTCACTATGTGGCTCTCTTTAGTCTCACTATGTGGCTCTTTAGTCTCACTATGTGGCTCTCTTTAGTCTCACTATGTGGCTCTTTAGTCTCATTATGTGGCTCTTTAGTCTCACTATGTGGCTCTTTAGTCTCACTATGTGGCTCTTTAGTCTCACTATGTGGCTCTCTTTAGTCTCACTATGTGGCTCTCTTTAGTCTCACTATGTGGCTCTTTAGTCTCACTATGTGGCTCTTTAGTCTCACTATGTGGCTCTTTAGTCTCACTATGTGGCTCTCTTTAGTCTCACTATGTGGCTCTTTAGTAACACTATGTGGCTCTTTAGTCTCACTATGTGGCTCTTTAGTCTCACTATGTGGCTCTCTTTAGTCTCACTATGTGGCTCTTTAGTCTCACTATGCGGCTCTTTAGTCTCACTATGTGGCTCTCTTTAGTCTCACAATGTGGCTCTCTTTAGTCTCACTACGTGGCTCTCTTTAGTCTCACTATGTGGCTCTTTAGTCTCACTATGTGGCTCTTTAGTCTCACTATGTGGCTCACTATGTGGCTCTCTTTAGTCTCACTATGTGGCTCTTTAGTCTCACTATGTGGCTCTTTAGTCTCACTATGTGGCTCTTTAGTCTCACTATGTGGCTCTTTAGTCTCACTATGTGGCTCTTTAGTCTCACTATGTGGCTCTTTAGTCTCACTATGTGGCTCTCTTTAGTCTCACTATGTGGCTCTCTTTAGTCTCACTATGTGGCTCTTTAGTCTCACTATGTGGCTCTTTAGTCTCACTATGTGGCTCTCTTTAGTCTCACTATGTGGCTCTTTAGTCTCACTATGTGGCTCTTTAGTCTCACTATGTGGCTCTCTTTAGTCTCACTATGTGGCTCTCTTTAGTCTCACTAAGTGGCTCTTTAGTCTCACTATGTGGCTCTTTAGTCTCACTATGTGGCTCTTTAGTCTCACTATGTGGCTCTTTAGTCTCACTATGTGGCTCTTTAGTCTCACTATGTGGCTCTTTAGTCTCACTATGTGGCTCTTTAGGCTCACTATGTGGCTCTTTAGTCTCACTATGTGGCTCTCTTTAGTCTCACTATGTGGCTCTCTTTAGTCTCACTATGTGGCTCTTTAGTCTCACTATGTGGCTCTTTAGTCTCACTATGTGGCTCTTTAGTCTCACTATGTGGCTCTTTAGTCTCACTATGTGGCTCTTTAGGCTCACTATGTGGCTCTTTAGTCTCACTATGTGGCTCTCTTTAGTCTCACTATGTGGCTCTCTTTAGTCTCACTATGTGGCTCTTTAGTCTCACTATGTGGCTCTTTAGTCTCACTATGTGGCTCTTTAGTCTCACTATGTGGCTCTTTAGTCTCACTATGTGGCTCTTTAGTCTCACTATGTGGCTCTCTTTAGTCTCACTATGTGGCTCTCTTTAGTCTCACTATGTGGCTCTTTAGTCTCATTATGTGGCTCTTTAGTCTCACTATGTGGCTCTTTAGTCTCACTATGTGGCTCTTTAGTCTCACTATGTGGCTCTCTTTAGTCTCACTATGTGGCTCTCTTTAGTCTCACTATGTGGCTCTTTAGTCTCACTATGTGGCTCCTTTAGTCTCACTATGTGGCTCTTTAGTCTCACAATGTGGCTCTTTAGTCTCACTATGTGGCTCTTTAGTCTCACTATGTGGCTCTCTTTAGTCTCACTATGTGGCTCTCTTTAGTCTCACTATGTGGCTCTTTAGTCTCATTATGTGGCTCTTTAGTCTCACTATGTGGCTCTTTAGTCTCACTATGTGGCTCTTTAGTCTCACTATGTGGCTCTTTAGTCTCACTATGTGGCTCCTTTAGTCTCACTATGTGGCTCTTTAGTCTCACTATGTGGCTCTTTAGTAACACTATGTGGCTCTTTAGTCTCACTATGTGGCTCTTTAGTCTCACTATGTGGCTCTTTAGTCTCACTATGTGGCTCTCTTTAGTCTCACTATGTGGCTCTCTTTAGTCTCACTATGTGGCTCTCTTTAGTCTCACTATGTGGCTCTTTAGTCTCACTATGTGGCTCTTTAGTCTCACTATGTGGCTCTCTTTAGTCTCACTATGTGGCTCTCTTTAGTCTCACTATGTGGCTCTTTAGTCTCACTATGTGGCTCTTTAGTCTCACTATGTGGCTCTCTTTAGTCTCACAATGTGGCTCTCTTTAGTCTCACTATGTGGCTCTCTTTAGTCTCACTATGTGGCTCTCTTTAGTCTCACTATGTGGCTCTCTTTAGTCTCACTATGTGGCTCTTTAGTCTCACTATGTGGCTCTTTAGTCTCACTATGTGGCTCTCTTTAGTCTCACTATGTGGCTCTCTTTAGTCTCACAATGTGGCTCTCTTTAGTCTCACTATGTGGCTCTTTAGTCTCACTATGTGGCTCTCTTTAGTCTCACAATGTGGCTCTTTAGTCTCACTATGTGGCTCCTTTAGTCTCACTATGTGGCTCTTTAGTCTCACAATGTGGCTCTTTAGTCTCACTATGTGGCTCTTTAGTCTCACTATGTGGCTCTTTAGTCTCACTATGTGGCTCTCTTTAGTCTCACTATGTGGCTCTTTAGTCTCATTATGTGGCTCTTTAGTCTCACTATGTGGCTCTTTAGTCTCACTATGTGGCTCTCTTTAGTCTCACTATGTGGCTCTCTTTAGTCTCACTATGTGGCTCTTTAGTCTCACTATGTGGCTCTTTAGTCTCACTATGTGGCTCTTTAGTCTCACTATGTGGCTCTCTTTAGTCTCACTATGTGGCTCTTTAGTAACACTATGTGGCTCTTTAGTCTCACTATGTGGCTCTTTAGTCTCACTATGTGGCTCTTTAGTCTCACTATGTGGCTCTTTAGTCTCACTATGTGGCTCTCTTTAGTCTCACTATGTGGCTCTTTAGTCTCACTATGCGGCTCTTTAGTCTCACTATGTGGCTCTCTTTAGTCTCACAATGTGGCTCTCTTTAGTCTCACTATGTGGCTCTTTAGTCTCACTATGTGGCTCTCTTTAGTCTCACAATGTGGCTCTCTTTAGTCTCACTATGTGGCTCTTTAGTCTCACTATGTGGCTCTTTAGTCTCACTATGTGGCTCACTATGTGGCTCTCTTTAGTCTCACTATGTGGCTCTTTAGTCTCACTATGTGGCTCTTTAGTCTCACTATGTGGCTCTTTAGTCTCACTATGTGGCTCTTTAGTCTCACTATGTGGCTCTTTAGTCTCACTATGTGGCTCTCTTTAGTCTCACTATGTGGCTCTCTTTAGTCTCACTATGTGGCTCTCTTTAGTCTCACTATGTGGCTCTTTAGTCTCACTATGTGGCTCTTTAGTCTCACTATGTGGCTCTCTTTAGTCTCACTATGTGGCTCTTTAGTCTCACTATGTGGCTCTTTAGTCTCACTATGTGGCTCTCTTTAGTCTCACTATGTGGCTCTTTAGTCTCACTATGTGGCTCTTTAGTCTCACTATGTGGCTCTCTTTAGTCTCACTATGTGGCTCTCTTTAGTCTCACTATGTGGCTCTTTAGTCTCACTATGTGGCTCTTTAGTCTCACTATGTGGCTCTTTAGTCTCACTATGTGGCTCTTTAGTCTCACTATGTGGCTCTTTAGTCTCACTATGTGGCTCTTTAGTCTCACTATGTGGCTCTTTAGGCTCACTATGTGGCTCTTTAGTCTCACTATGTGGCTCTCTTTAGTCTCACTATGTGGCTCTCTTTAGTCTCACTATGTGGCTCTTTAGTCTCACTAT
This sequence comes from Eucyclogobius newberryi, assembly GCF_026437365.1. Lineage (NCBI taxonomy): Eukaryota > Metazoa > Chordata > Actinopteri > Gobiiformes > Gobiidae > Eucyclogobius > Eucyclogobius newberryi. Next base: position 35,282,414 of record NW_027315746.1, on the reverse strand, counting down.
GTGGCTCTTTAGTCTCACTATGTGGCTCTCTTTAGTCTCACTATGTGGCTCTTTAGTCTCACTATGTGGCTCTTTAGTCTCACTATGTGGCTCTTTAGTCTCACTATGTGGCTCTTTAGTCTCACTATGTGGCTCTCTTTAGTCTCACTATGTGGCTCTTTAGTCTCACTATGTGGCTCTTTAGTCTCACTATGTGGCTCTCTTTAGTCTCACTATGTGGCTCTTTAGTCTCACTATGTGGCTCTTTAGGCTCACTATGTGGCTCTTTAGTCTCACTATGTGGCTCTCTTTAGTCTCACTATGTGGCTCTCTTTAGTCTCACTATGTGGCTCTTTAGTCTCACTATGTGGCTCTTTAGTCTCACTATGTGGCTCTTTAGTCTCACTATGTGGCTCTCTTTAGTCTCACTATGTGGCTCTTTAGTCTCACTATGTGGCTCTTTAGGCTCACTATGTGGCTCTTTAGTCTCACTATGTGGCTCTCTTTAGTCTCACTATGTGGCTCTCTTTAGTCTCACTATGTGGCTCTTTAGTCTCACTATGTGGCTCTTTAGTCTCACTATGTGGCTCTCTTTAGTCTCACTATGTGGCTCTCTTTAGTCTCACTATGTGGCTCTTTAGTCTCACTATGTGGCTCTTTAGTCTCACTATGTGGCTCTTTAGGCTCACTATGTGGCTCTTTAGTCTCACTATGTGGCTCTTTAGTCTCACTATGTGGCTCTTTAGTCTCACTATGTGGCTCTCTTTAGTCTCACTATGTGGCTCTTTAGTCTCACTATGTGGCTCTTTTTTGTGTTGCATCTTGTCCTGAGGATGAACCACTTTGTGTCTTAAAGTTTTTCCTGCTTTAAAATAAACAGGGATTTTGTATTGTCCTCTGAGCCGGTGGACACCTCTTGTCCTCTGAGCCGGTGGACACCTCTTGTCCTCTGAGCCGGTGGACACCTCTTGTCCTCTGAGGTCCGTGCTTCTTCTCAAAGTCCATAATGTCCACGTTCGCCAGCCGTGAATCTGTCTGTAAAATGTCCCCGGAATGTAAAGTAAGTGGTCTTCAGACAGATGTCAGATGTGTCCAGGCGTCAGTTTGGTCCTGTTCTTTAAGGTGGCGTCTTCCTCCACATTATGAAATCAATAAAAAACATTGCCATTAGGGAGAGTTGTTTGGACTTATCGTGAAGAGTCGACTAGTTTAATTTAATAATTGTAATTTGCTTTCTGATAAATTGAGAGCTTTGCCTTTCGGCTCAGCTCCTTCTTCACCACAACAGTCGGTGCAGCGGCTGCAGTGATGCAGTCGCTGCACCGATCCAACTGTCGATCTCACGCTCCATCCTTCACTCACTCGTGAACAAGACCCCGAGATACTTAAACTCCTCCACTTGGGGCAAGGACTCCCCACCCACCTGGAGAGGGCAAGACACCTTTTTCCGGTCGAGAACCATGACCTCGGATTTGGAGCTGATTCTCATCCCAGACGCTTCCCTCTCGTCCCAGTGCATGTTGCAGGTCCAGGTTTGATGGAGCCATCAGGACAACATCGTCTGCAAACAGCAGAGATGGAATCCTGTGGTCCCCAAACCGGACATCCTCCGACCCCTGACCACACCCTCCGACCCCTGACCACACCCTCCAACCCAAGCCCCTGGAAGCCAAGATGGCCGCCATTGAAACCTATGGAGCTGCTCATTGGCGCATGGTTCCAAAAAAGTTTTGTAGTTCCGCATTACTTCCTGAACAGTGGTATATCTCCTCCCACTTTTGTGACGTCATCGCCGTGAGGCTTTGGCGTCGGGAGCGCGCACGTCACAGCAGCGCGACAGACTGAGAAGAGTCAACACGGACTTTTGGAACGATTCGGCTTGAAATAGTCTGTTTACATAACGTATAATGATGGATTGTTATATCCATCTATAAATATACATGTATCATGATGTAAAGCTCTGATATTTAAGAGAATTATAAAGAAGTGTTAAGATAAAAAGTCTGGTTTAATGACAATGAATTACATTTAGAGGTGGAATAACGTCCTCATCATTTTCTGTAGTTTTTGGTTTGGGTATTTATTTTGTTTAATGTACATAATATGATTTGGCCAATATGCTTTTTTTTTAATCAGATGAGAAGAAATATAAAATATAATCATCAATTCTGTTACATAATGGAGTTAGTATTTAATTATATTCACTTTCCTTTTGTGTCGTTTTTGTGTCATGTCAATCTTTAATAAATACAAAAAACATTTGTTTATTAATGTATTTAATAAAAATAATGAACATGAATGAACTTGTTCAATAAATGTAAATCTGATTATAACTACAAATGATAAATTGATTTTAGCCACAGTTTTAGTTGAGTTTTAAAGCTACAATGAGTTTTAAAGCTACAATGTGGGAGTCCCTTATTAAGGAGTTTTGGAGTCTGTGTAATGTTCATTAGGCCCGAGCGCCACAAGCTGCGAGAGGCCTATAAGTCTTGTAAAGCCGTGCAAAGCACGGCTGCGAAAGTGCGCACGTAGAGCGCCCACTTCCAAACACTCACTAACGCACTCCTCCACTCATGCACGCCCCGTGCAGAGTAGTAGGAAAATGGAACATTAGCGTTGTAAACAAGCGAAGCCCGTGCAAAAGTGCGCACTAAACGAGCAAAGCGGTCGTCATCCCAATGTAAAGCACTCATTTGCGCTAAGTAGCTCACAAATACGTTCCATCTCTTGCATGTTCCGTGCATATAAGCATGTAATGCAAAAATTCAACATTATAACTGTATAGAGGGCCAAAAACACAAAGTGGGCGGAGCCCACTCAAAATTAACGAAAGTACCCGTCAGTGACCAGGGACCCACACCATGAGGCCGAAAATGTATAGTTTATGATATTTGAAAAATGGGAAACATTGTTTTCGCATCGGAATATTATTCTTTCTTTCTTTCTTCTCGGGACCAACCCCCCTATTTTTCACCCAGTGAACATTGACGAAAAGTCACAAAAATTTGCACACCTCTAAAAATCGTGCCTCTCTACATTCTGGCTATTTCCCTTTTCTAAAATAAAAAAAATTGGCGCGTCAGCGCCCCCAAATGTACCAAAAATGCATTGAGAGATAGGAAATGACCCAAAAAAAATCTGATCGTAGAATCATGAGATTTGGCGCAGAGGTAGATGGTGACAAGAGAAGTAAAAAATATTATTACGGCAACGCCGTCCGCCCAACCACATGTCGGCCATATTGCTTCAAAAATGGCTAAGCATGACTCGGGAGTTTTTCCAAACGTCGTACTTTTACGAACTCCTCCCAGGGCGTTGGCCCTAAAATGCTGAAATTTGGTGAAAATGCTACTGAGGAGTGGGACATCAAAAGTTATCCAAATTACATTGATACCTGTCACGGTCTCTGTGCGACGAAGCCGCAAACTTTAGCTAGAATTTCAGAAATCTCCCAAATTTAACATTTCTGCCGTTTGCGCAGATAAAGTCTGAATTGCGTCAAATTAGAATCAGTTTTTAAACTCTTTGCCCTAAACCTACTTGAAGTGAAATAAATTAATTTGGCGCCACAGCGCCCCCTACAGATTTTATATGGAGGTTAAATATTTAGTTTTGCGAAATTATATGAAATTTGACCCACAACTCAATTTTGGCCCCATCAAAAAAGTCAATGAGACCCATGTCATAATTGTTATGTCGTTGCCGTAACGATGACCGAAACCTTCCATGTTATTCCAATGGGGAAATCGCCAGAACATGTTTACACTTTAGACTTTCACAAACTCCTCCCAGGGCGTTAGCCCTATTAACCTGAAATTTGGTGAGACTCATCTTCAGGGGTGGACCGTCAAAAGTAATTCAAATTTTTATTCAAAGAGTCACGGTGTCTGTGCGGCAACGCCGCACATTTTGCCAAGAATTCAAAATAAAATTACTTTTTGATGGTAAAACAAAGGGGAGAAGATGTGACAACGTCACAGATTCAGCAGTAGATGTAATAAAAGGACAATTGGGGCGCGTTAGCGCCCCCTCCTCTTGCGGCGTGGCGGTGGCGTGGCGAGGGCCGATCATTGCCGCTTGCGGCTATATTTATTATTATTATCATCATTAATAGAATCAGAAAATGTATTGCCATCGTCAAAGAACATAATTCACAAACAGTGGAACTTGCTTTGGTGATTCAGTGCAACATAAAAATATTAACAATGATAAAACAACCTGTTTAAGTCAAATAGAACAAACTGAATAAGATAAGATATTCCTTTATTGTCCCACATGGGGAAATTTCGTTGTTGCAACACAGTAGATACAGAGGAAAAGGACAGAAAACTTATAGTAAGTTTAAAAAACACTCTTAACAGAAGAACTCTTATAAACAAAAACTTCTATAGACAGAACCTCTCATTTTTTAATAAAGAATGGAGGAAAAATAAAGATAAAGTTAAAATAAAAACAGCATAAGACAAGATAATACTAATAATAATGGTAAAATAAACACTTTTTACATCAGTTATATGCACATGAATGTGACATTATTGTGTTAAATACTGAATTTCTCAGTATTTAACAAGACTTTGTTTCCATGGCTACGCAGTCTTCTGTACTTCAGTAACTGCACCGTTCAGCTCCATCGTATGACTGACATGTCACATGTTTAGATGATACATGTCATATAACATACACTTCACATGTTTAGATGATACATGTCATATAACATACACTTCACATGTTTAGATGATACAAGTCATATAACATACACTTCACATGTTTAGATTATACAAGTCATATAACATACACTTCACATGTTTAGATTATACATGTCATATAACATACACTTCACATGTTTAGATTATACAAGTCATATAACATACACTTCACATGTTTAGATGATACAAGTCATATAACATACACTTCACATGTTTAGATGATACATGTCATATAACATACACTTCACATGTTTAGATGATACATGTCATATAACATACACTTCACATGTTTAGATGATACATGTCATATAACATACACTTCACATGTTTAGATTATACATGTCATATAACATACACTTCACATGTTTAGATTATACAAGTCATATAACATACACTTCACATGTTTAGATGATACAAGTCATATAACATACACTTCACATGTTTAGATGATACATGTCATATAACATACACTTCACATGTTTAGATGATACAAGTCATATAACATACACTTCACATGTTTAGATGATACATGTCATATAACATACACTTCACATGTTTAGATGATACATGTCATATAACATACACTTCACATGTTTAGATGATACATGTCATATAACATACACTTCACATGTTTAGATGATACATGTCATATAACATACACTTCACATGTTTAGATGATACATGTCATATAACATACACTTCACATGTTTAGATGATACATGTCATATAACATACACTTCACATGTTTAGATGATACATGTCATATAACATACACTTCACATGTTTAGATGATACAAGTCATATAACATACACTTCACATGTTTAGATGATACATGTCATATAACATACACTTCACATGTTTAGATGATACATGTCATATAACATACACTTCACATGTTTAGATGATACATGTCATATAACATACACTTCACATGTTTAGATGATACATGTCATATAACATACACTTCACATGTTTAGATGATACATGTCATATAACATACACTTCACATGTTTAGATGATACATGTCATATAACATACACTTCACATGTTTAGATGATACATGTCATATAACATACACTTCACATGTTTAGATGATACATGTCATATAACATACACTTCACATGTTTAGATGATACATGTCATATAACATACACTTCACATGTTTAGATTATACAAGTCATATAACATACACTTCACATGTTTAGATGATACATGTCATATAACATACACTTCACATGTTTAGATTATACAAGTCATATAACATACACTTCACATGTTTAGATGATACATGTCATATAACATACACTTCACATGTTTAGATTATACAAGTCATATAACATACACTTCACATGTTTAGATGATACATGTCATATAACATACACTTCACATGTTTAGATGATACATGTCATATAACATACACTTCACATGTTTAGATGATACATGTCATATAACATACACTTCACATGTTTAGATTATACAAGTCATATAACATACACTTCACATGTTTAGATGATACATGTCATATAACATACACTTCACATGTTTAGATGATACATGTCATATAACATACACTTCACATGTTTAGATTATACATGTCATATAACATACACTTCACATGTTTAGATTATACATGTCATATAACATACACTTCACATGTTTAGATTATACATGTCATATAACATACACTTCACATGTTTAGATGATACATGTCATATAACATACACTTCACATGTTTAGATGATACATGTCATATAACATACACTTCACATGTTTAGATTATACATGTCATATAACATACACTTCACATGTTTAGATTATACAAGTCATATAACATACACTTCACATGTTTAGATGATACATGTCATATAACATACACTTCACATGTTTAGATTATACATGTCATATAACATACACTTCACATGTTTAGATTATACATGTCATATAACATACACTTCACATGTTTAGATGATACAAGTCATATAACATACACTTCACATGTTTAGATGATACATGTCATATAACATACACTTCACATGTTTAGATGATACAAGTCATATAACATACACTTCACATGTTTAGATGATACATGTCATATAACATACACTTCACATGTTTAGATGATACAAGTCATATAACATACACTTCACATGTTTAGATTATACATGTCATATAACATACACTTCACATGTTTAGATTTATAAAAGTCATAGAACATACACTTCACATGTTTAGATGATACAAGTCATATAACATACACTTCACATGTTTGTCCTGAAGCTGCTTCACAGACACATGTGACACATCAGTGGCTCTTTTGAAGAACAATTATCATTTAGTTTTTTGGTCATAACAAAACAGACATTTTATGAATTCAAAGTACTGATTCTACTGTTTACTTTTAGTCGAGGCAAAAGTTATTATTAAAATACCTTTTGCTTTGGAGTCGTCAGGAGTTTACTTGAGATGACTCTGTGTCTGCAGTGACCTGTAGTGACCTGTAGTGACTTGTAGTGACTTGTAGTGACCTGTAGTGACCTGTAGTGACCTGTAGTGACCTGTAGTGACCTGTAGTGACTTGTAGTGACTTGTAGTGACCTGTAGTGACCTGTAGTGACCTGTAGTGACCTGTAGTGACTTGTAGTGACTTGTAGTGACCTGTAGTGACCTGTAGTGACCTGTAGAGCTCTGGACAGCACAAACAGACTAAACTAAGAAAGATACTCATTAGAACATTGATATATTCTGCACATTTAACAGAGAAAAGTTGGAATATGTTATTGACAGATTTACATTTCGCTCTGTAACACAAAAGTTCCTCTTTTTACATTAATTTTTAAAGCTAGAACCAAAAGTCATTTACTTTTGCATAAGTTTAAACCTTAGAAGTTAGAACATAACTGACATGTTTGCTAAATCTCTACATATTCCATGGAAGTAAATCCATGACATTCCTATAGAAAACAAGCGTGTGCTTTGCTGTTTAAACACAGCACACTTCATTATGAAATATGTAATAAAACCTCAAATGTCATTTCAGCCCCTGTAAGTACAGCACTGTCACTTTTAAACACCTTAACATTTGTATATGTAAGATATTACCCATTTCAGCAGGTTATATTTGAATTATTGGTAGTTTCTCCCTCTTCTGTTCTACCAACATACACCCAGTATGTTACCTGCCCCACCAGAGAGAATAGAACATTGGACTTGTTTTTTGCCAACACCAAGGAGGCTTATTCTTCTTCCCCCCTCCCTCCCCTGGGCAGCTCGGACCACAACCTTGTACATCTGAGGCCTGTGTATGAACCCATCGTGCGCAGGCAGCCTGTGGTGTCCCGTGAGGTGAGGATGTGGTCTGCTGAGAGCGAGGCTCTGAGGGACTGCTTCAGCACCACTGTCTGGACTGAGCTTTATGACCCACATGGAGAGGACATCAACACCATCACAGAGTGCATCACGGACTACATCAACTTCTGTTTTGAGAAAATTTTTCCCTCCCGGACGGTGCGGTGTTTTCCAAACAACAAGCCATGGATTAACCGTGAACTGAAGGCTCTGCTGAAGGAGAAGAAGAGAGCCTTCAGGTCAGGGAACAAGGAGGAGCTGAGGACTGTGCAGAAGGAGCTGAGAAGGAAGATCAGGCAGGCTGAAGCCGGCTACAAGAGGAGGATGGAGGAGCAGCTGCAGCAAAAGAACATTCAGGGAGTGTGGAGGAGCCTGAAAACCATCTCAGGCTTCAAAATCCCCCCTGCCCAGACAGAGGGGGATCTACAGTGGGTGAATGATTTAAATGCTCACTTCTTGAGGTTTGATCGGTCACCCGCCCCTCCCCCTGCACAGCTGCATGCTCCCTCTTCCACAGCTGGACAATGCCCTGCATCTGTTCCTCTTCGCTTATCTGCCCCGGACCGTCAGCTCCCCACTTCGCCTGGACTCACCCATCCCCCCAGCACACATGGTCCCCCTGCCAACCACTGACTGTCACAGCAGCACAGGTGAGGAGTGAGCTGAAGAGGATTAAAGTGAGGAAGGCAGCAGGACCTGACGGCATCAGCCCCAGGCTCCTTAAGTCCTGCGCAGATGAACTGTGTGGAGTTGTGGAGCATGTCTTCAACATGAGCCTGAAGCTGAGGGTGGTACCACAGGTCTGAAGACCTCCTGTCTGGTGCCTGTGCCTAAGACACCACGCCCCAAAGACCTCAACAGCTTCAGGCCAGTGGCTCTCACGTCCCACCTGATGAAGACACTGGAGCGGCTGGTCCTGGACCACCTCCGCTCCACCGTGAGCTCAGCCTTGGACCCACTGCAGTTTGCATACCGGTCTGGCATCGGAGTGGAGGACATCGTCATCTCCAGCTGCACCGCTCTCTCTCTCACCTGGAGAAGCCTGGCAGCTCTGTGAGGATCCTGTTCTTTCATCTCTCCAGCGCCTTCAACACCATCAGCTCCTGAGGGACAAGCTGGAGGCGGCTCCTGAGGGACAAGCTGGAGACGGCTGGTGTGGAGTACGACCTGCAGAGTGGATCCTGGACGACCTCACAGACCGACCCCAGTTTGTGAGAGCCCGGGACTGTGTGTCTGACACTCGGACCTGCAGTGTGGGGGCGCCCCAGGGCACTGTCCTCGCGCCCTTTCTCTTCACCCTCTACACTGCAGACTTCAGACATGACACGGACAGCTGTGTCCTGCAGAAGTTCTCTGACGACTCTGCCATCATCGGACTCATCACAGACGACGATGACGCGGAGTACAGAGGACTGGAGCAGGACTTTGTGGACTGGTGTCAGCGGAACCACCTCCTCATCAACGCGGGGAAGACCAAGGAGATGGTGGTGGATTTCCGCAGACGCCACCCCACTGCCCCCTCACCAGTGAACATCCAGGGACGGGACATTGAGAGAGTGACTCATACAAGTACCTGGTGTTCATCTGAACCACAAACTGGACTGGACTCATAACACAGACGCACTGTACAGGAAGAGCCAGAGTCGGCTCTACCTCCTGAGGAGACTCAGGTCTTTTGGAGTGACAGGGCCACTCCTGACAGGGCCACTCCTGACAGGGCCACTCCTGAAGACCTTCTACGACTCTGTGGTGGCATCAGCTCCTGTAGGTGTGGCCTGCTGGAGCAGCAGCATCACAGAGAGGGAGAGGAAGAAGCTGGACAAAGTCATCAAGAAGTCCAGCTCCGTCCTGGGCTGTGCTCTGGACTCGGTGCAGGAGGTGGGGGACAGGAGGGTCCTGGCTAGATTCACATCTATGCTGGACCATGAGTGTCGCCCCCTGCAGGACACTCTGTCCCCTGCAGGACACTCTCTCCGCTCTGGAGAGCAGCTTCAGTGACTGATCCACCCTCGCTGTGTGAAGGAAAGGTTTCGCAGGTCTTTCCTTCCTGCTGCTGTCAGACTTTATAACAAACACTGTTAGTCCTGAACATGTGCAATACCATCATATTTGCAATTACTGTGAAATTCATGTGCAATCCATGTGCCGTCGTGACACATATTCATGTGCAATTAGTGTCGTGATCACATGCAATGGTATTTATGTATTTTTTTTATGTATTCATTTGTCTATGGGAGTTTTTGTTTATAGGAGATCTTCTACTGAAAGTGTTTTTCAGACTTCCTATAAGTGATCTGTTCTTCTGTATCTACCTCTGTATCTACCTGCGTTGCACCAATGAAATTTCCCCATGTGGGACAATAAAGGAATATCTTATCTTATCTTATCTTTTAGCACATGATACAAACATCACTTTATTTCCCTTCTTTCTCTAGTTTTCCTTGATCTGTGCTTAACCTCTTGTCTCTTAGAACATTTAGTAGGAGAAATAATGAGTTATTTATATGCAGAAGCACGAGCCATCACGACGTGTTGTTCCGATGCATCTTTGTGTAGCTAAACGTTAGCTTGTGTTAGCTTGTGTTAGCTCGTGTTAGCTCGTGTTAACTTGTGTTAACTGTGTAATCGTTGATTTACACTTCACATGGAACGATGTGTGAAACGTGAGGAATGACATACAAACACAACTTACGTGTACCGTTGTCTCGTCTCGTCTCTTTCTTCTGCTTGTGTTTAGTTTCCGTCACGTGTTCTCCCGAGGCTCGTTCATGAGGGTCACGTGCGCGCTCGGTGCGCGTACACCGTTCACCGGGAGGTTAAAAATTAATTTTTAAAGTATTTTAGAAACAGTTGAAGAGTGAAATTCCTTCTATTTTATTTTTAGACTAAAAACAATTTAGCATGTTTGGTAATTTTAGAGGCCGAACTCTGTAAATGGTCCGACCAAAAGGCTGCATTCTACGGAGTGGCCACTACTCAATTTGGAGCCAGAGATCATATAATACATCCACGCTCCAACCCCTGACCACACCCTCCAACCCCTGACCACACCCTCCGACCCCTGACCACACCCTCCGACCCCTGACCACACCCTCCGACCCCTGACTGCGCCTGGAAATTCTGTCCATACAAACTATGAACAGAACCGGTGACAAAGTGCAGCCCTGAGGAGTCCCTCATGGGAACAGGTCTGACTTACTGCAGGGAACACAGCTCCTGCTCCGGTCATACAGGGACCGGACAGCCCTGAGCAAAGGGCCCCGGACCCCGTACTCCCGGAGCAATCCCCAAAGGACACCCCGAGGGACACGGTCGAAAGCCTTCTCCAGATCCACAAAGCACATGTGGACAAACTGCCATGAACCCTGGCGCCTCCTGGTGGAGAGTCTACAGCTGCTCCTCCTGAATCCGAGGTTCCACTGTCGTCGATTATAGTCAAAGTCTATTTTTATTTCATTTTAGTACACTTTTTTTTATTTTTTGCCATTTTATCAAAGTTTATTTATATTTTACTATAGTTATTCTTATTCATTGTTTTATGTGTCACCCATTGTCAAATTTTGATGAGTTGTGTTCACTTAAAATGGCAATAAATCATTTTCAAATGTTCATTAATAAGAGGCCTTCACTATCAATGTTCTTATCCACATGTCTTCAATTATCATAGTTCCTCCTTTGATTGGTTTTGTATTTCAGCCACAGTCGGCTGGGAACAACATTCTATGATATATGTTCTGATACATAGATAACATAGGTATTTAGACTTATTTATTATGTACTTTATTTGTAATTTAATGTTTGATTTTGTTTAATGTAAAGAAATCCATGCATCGTGTACTCATTTGTTTTACCCCCCACCCGAAATCAAGACATTTCATCCTCATACAATTGAAAATAAAATGATGATTTAAGGATAGATATTGCCACCACATATCACAGAAACCTGTTGAAAATACAGAACAACATGCCTAAACATGCCATAATAATTACATTATAAATATAAACTATAATGTTTTGAACTGTTAATGTGGGAAAGCCCAACCAGGGACAGGAGGGGAGAACTAGCATTAGCAGCACAATGTGTCTGTAACTATGAACGACTGCATTATCCCTGTCAAAGAGACAGTTTTACAGTCTCCCGTAGAGACTGTAAAACTGTGTAAAACTGAAAAATAAATCTAAATTAATAAGCTCATTCAGCCCAATTTGTAATGTATGTCCATATTCCCACAAGACTCTGAAGGGATTAAAATACTGTTGTTAAAATGAGCTCTGCAAAGGCCTGAAGTCACTGGGATAGGCTCCAGTCACCCGCGACCCCGAAAGGGAACAAGCGGTAGAAAATGGATGGATGGATGGATGGATGAAAAGAAGCAGCGGACCTGGGGAGATGGTGACGTCACAAGGCAGTGGCGCCCTCTTGTGTCGGGCAAAGGGAATGCATGCTCCATTGAATCGGTGACAAAAGTTCACGCTGCCTCCAAAACTGCACTGATCCAATTGGTGTCGATGACATTAGAGCTTCCGGTTTAACACTGCACGTCATTGGACACTTCAACTGTCCATCATCCGGACGAGGCGCTGCCAAACACAAACGCACCTATTTACTCCACTGCCAAAGCTTTGACCGGTTTTAAGTCTTCAACCCTTCGGATTGTTTGCTTCCACTTTTCACATTTGTGTCTTTTTGTAATAACAGTTCCAAAATATTGTATTTTTTTAAACTTATCTAAACTTAAAGCTTTAACTGCCATATTTTAAACTCTGCAATAATTTGTCATCTTTTGCCGTTTGAATTTTGTGTTCTACTTTGCACCTTTCAAACACTTCGTGGGTTGTACATGGAGCAGCGCGAGAGGAAGGCACTGACCTCCTCTTCAGGCTCAAGAAACAAGAGCTGGAGCAGTTCTCAGAGCACATCTGTGCTAAGAAGAACCTTTCTTGATTGTTCCACGATCAGAGGACGATGAGCTCCAGATAGAAGTGCAAAGGAAAACTACACACACGGATCAGAACCTGCTCTTTGGCTCTAACCACCCACAGCACAAGCTGGGTGTGATCACAACCAGTGTTGGGTAGCGTTACTTTTAAAATTTACTTTTAACAGTTCCGACAGCAGCAACAGCCAGAGCCCCGCGGGTGAACAAAGCTCCATCCCCCATGCAGGGTCCCCAAGACCCTAAGAGAGAAGATCACCTCAAGCCTACTGGCCATCACAATGCATGACATTAAAAGTGAAACCCAGTTTGAAAGGGAATTGCTGGTTGCGGATCCCACATCTGTGAATTCTGTGGCTCTAAGTGTTCAAAGTGGATCCGACATAAAAGAGACGACTGCGGCAGGAGCAGATAGAGCACACGCAGGAGAGACTAGGCAGCCAAACAATGTGTCAAACATATAACGAGGAGCTGCTGGCATTGCCGGCTGAGATAGTGAGATAGAGGTAAACAAAGGAAAAGCAAAATCCTAATTTTGGAGTCCAGTCCAGGAATACCAGAAGGAGAAGAACGCTTCTTTAGAAGGTCATTCCTAAGCTAATTTCAGGCTCAAGAGTTGCTGCCCACATCACAATAAAAAGAGCACATCGTCAGGGCCAGAAAAGAACCAGCAGCTGATAAACCACGAGGTCTAATAATGAGGTTTCTTAACCCCCACGTGAAAGAACGTGAAGGCTGCAAAGGCTAAAGGAGACCTCCAGTACAAAGGCTAAAGGAGACCTCCAGTACAAAGGCTAAAGGAGACCTCCAGTACAAAGGCTAAAGGAGACCTCCAGTACAAAGGCTAAAGGAGACCTCCAGTACAAAGGCTAAAGGAGACCTCCAGTACAAAGGCTAAAGGAGACCTCCAGAACAAAGGCTAAAGGAGACCTCCAGTACAAAGGCTAAAGGAGACCTCCAGAACAAAGGCTAAAGGAGACCTCCAGTACAAAGGCTAAAGGAGACCTCCAGTACAAAGGCTAAAGGAGACCTCCAGTACAAAGGCTAAAGGAGACCTCCAGAACAAAGGCTAAAGGAGACCTCCAGTACAAAGGCTAAAGGAGACCTCCAGTACAAAGGCTAAAGGAGACCTCCAGAACAAAGGCTAAAGGAGACCTCCAGTACAAAGGCTAAAGGAGACCCCCAGAACAAAGGTTAAAGGAGACCTCCAGTACAAAGACTAAAGGAGACCTTCAGTACAAAGACTAAAGGAGACCTCCAGTACAAAGGCTAAAGGAGACCTCCAGAACAAAGGCTAAAGGAGACCTCCAGTACAAAGGCTAAAGGAGACCCCCAGAACAAAGGTTAAAGGAGACCTCCAGTACAAAGACTAAAGGAGACCTTCAGTACAAAGGCTAAAGGAGACCTCCAGAACAAAGGCTAAAGGAGACCTCCAGTACAAAGGCTAAAGGAGACCTCCAGTACAAAGGCTAAAGGAGACCTCAAGAACAAAGGCTAAAGGAGACCTCCAGTACAAAGGCTAAAGGAGACCTCCAGTACAAAGGCTAAAGGAGACCTCCAGAACAAAGGCTAAAGGAGACCTCCAGTACAAAGGCTAAAGGAGACCTCCAGAACAAACGAGTGTTCTTCACCCTGGATATTCTGTATGAGATTCATCAACAAACGTTTCGTCACATTTGTGAGGAATTCAGAAAGAGAAGAAAGAGACATGGGTTCTCTTTCCCCGCGACTCTTCTGTGACTTTCGAAGGTAAAAAGTGTGTTCTCAGAACACCAAGAGAAGCAGAGGTGCTCCTCAGAACACCAGGAGAAGCAGAGGTGCTCCTCAGAACACCAGGAGAAGCAGAGGTACTCCTCAGAACTCCAGGAGAAGCTGAGGTGCTCCTCAGAACACCAGGAGAAGCAGAGGTGCTCCTCAGAACTCCAGGAGAAGCTGAAGTGCTCCTCAGAACTCCAGGAGAAGCAGAGGTGCTCCTCAGAACTCCAGGAGAAGCTGAAGTGCTCCTCAGAACTCCAGGAGAAGCAGAGGTGCTCCTCAGAACACCAGGAGAAGTAGAGGTGCTCCTCAGAACTCCAGGAGAAGCTGAAGTGCTCCTCAGAACACCAGGAGAAGCAGAGGTGCTCCTCAGAACTCCAGGAAAAGCTGAAGTGCTCCTCAGAACACCAGGAGAAGCAGAGGTGCTCCTCAGAACTCCAGGAGAAGCTGAAGTGCTCCTCAGAACACCAGGAGAAGCTGAAGTGCTCCTCAGAACTCCAGGAGAAGCAGAGGTGCTCCTCAGAACACCAGGAGAAGCAGAGGTGCTCCTCAGAACACCAGGAGAAGTAGAGGT